>NC_081348.1:4028537-4059504 GCF_029784015.1 Lycium ferocissimum
CCCTTTTAATTTTCATCACAAGAACTAAAAGAAAAAGGTTCTAAGTAATTAGGGAATGGAATAGAAAGGGTTAAAAGGGACACACCGGAATTTTTAAGAATTCGTTTTGCCCCAAAAGCTCGTTTTGGAAAATATTGAAAGGGGGCTTTTTTTAAAAATTTTTTAAATAATTCCCCGTCCCCTTGGGCAATTCGTTTTCCCCACCCGGGGCCCCCGCCGGCCTTCATCCAAAAGGGCCCCCCCCCGGCCGATCTTTTTAAGGTACCCTTGGGGGAAACCAAAACCGGGAAAACCCATTTCAAAATTCCCTAAATTTTTGAAACCACCTTTCTCAAACCACGCCAAAAACACAAAAAAACACTTAACCCTCCCTAAATTACGGGCTCGTTGCCCAAGTCAACCCCGATACCTCCCCCCAATTTTCCCCCAGCCCCAAAAAATGCCCAGTGCTTGGGGGCCGCTTGACACAAGTTCTAAATGACCCTCGACCTCTCAATGACGAATTTTGAAAAGGTCCGACCCAAAATCAACTTTGAGCCCAAATTTTTTTTTGCTTAAAGCCAACAGAAACCCAAAAACAAAACCCCAAAACCCCCGAAAGCTATCAAAGGGGGTTCAGTCCGGGGAAGGAACTATCGACCAACGGTCGTTAATTAAATACCAATTAACTCCTCGTCCTGGGAAAAGGGGAAAATATGGTCTCTAAATACCTCCCAACCCGGCGATGCTTATTACATCTTTTGAAGCAAACTCCTTGGGGCCCCCGAAACCCCCCATCCAAAATCGCAAAAACTCCCCTCTAGGTCAAAATTTTCTCAAACAAAATTGATTTCCCCGGGAAAAATATAACCTGGGGTGGGCTTCCGCTAGAACTAAAAAAGGATTAACCCCCACCCCTGGGGAAGGGCCACTGCAAAACCCCCCCGGCCAAAATCTCAAAGGCCCAATGCCCCGGTTTTAAACCCCTTCCAACCCCTAACACCCCTGGGTGTTTTAAGAACCGGTCCCTAGGGGTTTTTTCTCGGACCTTCGGGGCCCTCTTTTTGTCCCCAGGGCCCAAAAGCTTGCCCAAACCCCCTCTCTCAAAAGGCTTCCAAATCGTCCCCAAGGTCGAACCTCAAAAGCATCAAACCGACCAGCATCCCAGATCTACCTCCTACCATGGCCTCGAAAAGGCGCCGTGACATGCCGAGTGATAACCGTTGTCAGGACGGACTCTACCAAAGGCAAGTGCGATCCCGACGACCCGCAAGATCAATAACTCAAGATTCAACATATCTTCCGAGCACACGAATGGTTTGCCGCAATCTTTCCATCGTTTTTGGGGGTGGAACTGCAATACTCAAAATTCAGCGGGTACCCAACTCCTTATGAAAAGCCCTCCAGAAACAGGAAGTGAAGATAGTACCCAAATCAGATACTATAGAAATAGGAACCCCATACAATCTCATAACATCCCGAATGTACAACTTGGCTAACTTCTCCACGGTATAGGAAACCTGAACAGGAATGAAATAAGTAGACTTAGTCAACTGATCAACTATCACACAAATCGAGTCAAACTTACCCAGGGTCTTTGGGAGACCCACAACAAAATCCATGGCACTCATCCCACTTCTACTCGGGAATGGACATCCTTTGAAGTACATCACCGAGTCGCTGGTTCTCATACTTAACTTGCTGACAATTACCACAGTTAGCCACGAAATCGGCTATATCTCTCTTCATCCGACACCACCAATAGTGCTGCCTCAAATCACGATACATCTTAGTCGCTCCCGAGGGAATGGAATATCGAGAGCTATGAGCCTTCGTCAAGATCAACTAAATCAAATCACCAGCACGAGGAATGCACACGCGCCCCTTAATCGTCAAAATGACCTCAGAATCAATCGTGGCCTCTTTAGCCTCACCCCTCAGAACCCTATCTCGAATCTTGCTCAACTGAGCATCCTTAAACTGATGAGTCCTGATTTGATCTAATAAGGAAGATCTCGCCTCAACATAAGCCAAAACTCTGCCTGGGGCTGAAATATCAAGACGAACGTAACTGTTGGCTAGAGTCGAACCTCGTGTAGTTGCTCGGAAATAATCAATCGAGCTAAACTCCCCATACTCGGCCTTGGGACTCGGCGTGGCAATAACATTGGCTTTCCTGGGTGATATAAAATAGAGATGTCGTAGTCCTTCGGGGAGCTCCGTGATCGTGGCACTGGAATTAAGATCTTTACGGGTAAACACGTCTTTGAAGGCTATGGTGATCGGTGAAAACCTCACAATGGACACCATACAAGTAATGCCTCCAAATCTTCAAAGCAAAGACTGCGGCCAATAACTCTAAATCATGGGTCGGATAATTCTTCTTATGGATCTTCAACTGACGGGAAGCATAGGCTATCACTCTGCCCTCCTGCATCAACACAGCACCCAAACCTATATAGGATGCATCACAATAGACCGCGAAATCCTTACCTTTCACGGGTAATGCTAGAATCGGGGCTGAAGTCAAAAGAGTCTTAAGCTTTTGAAAGCTCTCCTCACAATCATCGGACCACTGGAAGGGAACATCCTTCTGAGTCAATCTGGTCAAAGACGAAGCAATACAAGCAAAAACCTTCACAAATTGGCAGTAGTAGCTGGCCAAACCCACAAAACTACGAATCTCGGTCATAGTAGTGGGTTTCTCCCAATTTCTCATAGCCTTAATCTTCTATAGATCAACCATTATCCTATCCTTAGACACCACATGGCCCAAGAATGCCACAGAATCCAACCAAAACTCGCACTTTGAAAATTTAGCAAACAAGCTATTTTTCTTCAACAACCCAAGAACAGTGCAAAGATGGCTCTCATGCTCCTCTCTACTCTTGGAATACACCATGATATCATCAATAAACACAATCACAAAGGAATCAAGGAATGGCCTAAAGATGCCATTCATCAAAGTCATAAATGTAGCCGGGGCATTGGTAGGCCCAAATGACATCACCAGAAACTCATAATGACCATATCTCGTCTGAAAGGCTGTCTTCGGAATATCCTCGGCCTTGATACTCAACTGGTGGTAGCCTGAACGCAAGTCAATCTTCAAAAACACTGAAGCACCCTGAAGCTGGTCAAATAAATCATCAATATGAGGCATAGGACACTTGTTCCGAATGGTAACCTTGTTTAGCTGGAGATAATCAATGCATATCCTCATGGACCCATCTTTCTTCTTCACAAACAACACAGGAGCACCCCAAGGGGAGACACTCGGTCTAATGAACCCCTTGCTCAATAAATCCTGCAACTACTGTTGATATTTAATTTTTGACCTCCCGTAATTTATTTTGATTACTCAGAGTCCTTGGATAATAAATAAAATAAGCTGTGCACCTTAAAGGGTCTAAATAGATTTTATAAAATTATTCAGGTCAATGTTTTACTCTTTTAAGTTAATAAAAAAGATTTTCATGACCATACAAATTATTTAGAAATTAATTGATAGTTTGTGATAGTAGTATCTTCAGTCCTCCTAGCACTTGCATAAATAATTGATAGTAGTATCTTCAATCCTCCTAGCACTTGCATAAATAAAATAACCATCATGATTTCTAACACAGAAAACAGTAGTACTAGGACCAGGATTGCCTTTGGAGGCCCCATCACTGTTACATTTATACCACCCCTGATCAGGACTACACCATTGCACCATGGTATATGTAATGTGTGGTCTGTAACCTTCCAACTGCTGCACAAGATGAGGCCAAGATTTGGCCATGTTCTTCAACCACAAATATCTTGTCTTGGCAAGCTGAATTAGATTCAGGTTAATCTCATACAAGACCTTATGTCTGGACATCTTTTCCCCATGAACCACTGCATTTCTTCTCTTCCACAATTGCCATATAATAATAGCTGGAGCTTCTGGATATAGTGGTTTCAACTTGGTTGAACATGTAGTATCCCACTATTTCTTAACAGTTTGCTTGATTTGAACAAATGGACCTTGCACACCAGCTGCATCTGCAAATACTTTCCACACACCAGTTGCATAGTCACTTGTAAAAAATACATGTTCCATAATTTCTTGCTATGGTTTTGAGCAACACCTGCATATTGAAACAATAGACATTCCTAATATAGTTAGTACATCATCCATAGGAAGTTTCGGTTTCCATACTCTCCGTAAAAAGAAGGCAATCTTGAATTGTAACACCTTTGTCCACATTTGCTCAAAAAACCAGTTATACTCTCCTCTTTGCCTTAGCTTCTCCCATGCACTCCCTACTTGCCAAACTAGCCACTATTTGTAGGTAACCACCAATCCTTGTACATGGTGGTATAACCTTCATATCTCCAACATTCCTTGTAATACGCTCCATTACATTTGCAGGTACAATTTTTTATAGCTTCTGAACATTCCATTTGTCATTAATCATAACATCCTTCACCTTTTGAACACTGTCATCTAAAGGGAAGTTTGAAGGCATGAGATCAGCCAATGGACCTAGTTTTGTCCAATTATCATGGCTGAACCATCTCTTGGCTCCCACTTTATATCCTGTTCAATTGCATTTGTAGCCTCCAACATGTTTTTCCAAAGCTGGGAACCACCTTTCCATTATACCAGCGTTGGAATCTTTCTTTTACAATTCTTATTCCACATATAAGTGGCCCAAATAGTCCCTCCTATTCTAAATCTCCACCACAACTTTGCAAACAAGGCCTTAGACACATCAAATAAAGATCTTAACTGCAGGCCACCTTCTTGTTTAGGAACACATAATTTCAGCCAAGCAGACCAGTGCCTACTTCTTCCTTCCTCTTTGTTGCTCCAATAAAATCTAGCAAAGATCTTATGTAGCTCATTGGGGGTATACTTGGTAGGTGCCATAGCAGACAAAAGATACAGTGGCATGCTTTGCAATACACTATTAATGAGTACTGCCTTTCCTGCAAAAGTAAGCAATCTTCCTTTCAAATTTTCTTTGCTTGTCTTTCACCTTTTTTATAAGATCATTATAATAAACCTTCTTTTTCCTTGAGTGAAAAATAGGACACCCAAGGTATTTAAAAGGAAATACACCTCTAGAAAATCTAGTAATGTTTTCAACCTCTTGAAACAAAGAAGTCGCTGTATTCTGATGCATATAGAAAGGGCTTTTGTCCCTATTGATCAACCGCCCTGATACCCTTTCATATTCCTTTAATACAGATATAATCATCTCCAAAGAGACCTTATCAGCAGAAGAAAAAATGATTGTATCATTAGCATAAGCCAAGTGGTTCAAATTGGCACTCCACTTTGGCATTCCATAACTTCTGTATTGCTCCTCTTCAAATAACTGATTAAGGCTTCTTGACAAAACTTTTGCAGCTAGAACAAATAAAGCAGGTGATAGTGGATCATCTAGCTTTACTTCTCTAGTCGAGTGAAAGATTCCAAAAGACTAACCATTCAACAGTACAGAATACCAGTTGTTGGCCAATAATCTCCAAATCTGATCCACAAATTCTCTGCAAAGCCCATTTTCTCCAGCACCTTAGTCAAAAATAGCCATGACACTCTAGCATATGCCTTGGCCATATCTAACTTTTAACAACATTTGCAGTTCTTCCTCTCTTCCTAATATCGGTCACTATTTCCTGTGTAACCAATACTTTTTCAATGATACTTCTTCTTTTCACAAAGAAGACTGATTACTGGATATAAGTTGTGGTAACCTACTATCAAGCCTCCCATGTATCACTCTTGAAATCACCTTGTTGATAAAATTTCTCAAGCTGATAGGCCTGAGATCAGTAAAACTTTGAACAAATGGTTTCTTTGGGAGAAGTACAAGATTAGTATGAGTAACTGATTTAGGAAGTGTATGCCCTTCATAAAAGGCCTTGACCAGGCTAAACACATCCACCCCTACTATCTCCCAACATGCATGATAGAATGTACCTGAAAATCTATCAGGACCACAAGCACTGTCACCTTTAAGCTCAAATACTGCTCTTATTACTTCTTCAAATGTAGGCAAAGCATACAACTGATCATTACATTCATCAGACACTAATCTAGGAATGTGCTTGAGCATACTAAAATCAGAGTTAGAACCCTCTTGTGCAAACTGATTATGAAAGAAGTTGACTACCCCATTTGCATTATTTTCTTCAGTCTCTAGCCATACTCCATCTGATTGCTGAATTCTCTTAACTTGCAGACTCTTTCTCTTTCCATTGACAATACCATCGAAGAATCTTGTATTCCTTTCTCCTTCTGTGAACCATGTATAACCAGATTTTTGCCTCTAAAATTCCTCTTTATAATGCAGGTACCTCTTCATTTCAGCTTGTGCCACTTGTACGACAGTTCTATTCTCCCTTGTAGGATTTTCTTCAAATAATTGCTCTTTAATTGTCACAATATCCTCCATGATTATTAGCTGCTTGAAAATGTCGCCAAAAGCTTCCTTACTCCATACTGATAAAGCTCATTTTATCGGCTTGATCTTCTTTTTAAAGCTTAAAAAAAGGATTACTATCATTCTCTTCAGGCCAATTTGCTCTAACAATATCCAAGAAGGAAGGGTGTTCTATCCAAAATTTCAAGAACCTAAAAGGTTTTGAAAAGTTTAGAGCCTCAGTTCCAAGAGTAATGAGGAGTGAGGTATGATCAGAGTCAATTCTGGCCAAATGCTCCACTTCTATATTACCAAACCATTGCTGCAAGTGTGAATTAGCGAAAACTCTATCCAACCTTTCAAATATGCAATAATCTCTTGCCCTTCCATTCCACTAGGTAAAAGGGCTCCCTTTAAAAGCAGTTTCCACCAACTCACATGAATTGATACAAAATGCAAAGTCCTCATAATCTTGTGGAATCGATTTCCACCTCTCTTCTCATCTTCATTCAAAACAACATTAAAATCTCCTCCAATCAACGAAGGTGTATCTATATTACCAGCAAATTGGTATATACTATCCCACAACTGCAATCTCTCAGTTTCATCACACTTAGCATACACCAGGGTAGTTAGCAAGAATCTATTTTCCTCATGAATAAATAACTTCAAAGTGATTTCCTGAGGAGTATCTGAAATAATTTCCACATCTGTTCCCTCATTCACAAAGAACCAAATCTTCCTATTACAATTTTCTCCTGCTGTCTTTATTCCTAACCACTTTGATATTTCTGTATATACCTAGCTTGTTGAAAAGGTTCCAATAAATCTAAAAATAAGAACCTGTGATGCCTATGTAACATTTGAAGCCTATGGAAAGCTTGTTGTGTCCTCACTGATCTTATATTCCAAATAAAGGCTTTAATAATCATTTAAAAGAGACCTTATTTGTTGCAGCTCTCTTTGGCACAACCCTGGTTGGTTGTTATAACTCAACAGCATTAGCCTTTTAGGCTTTCTTCATACTTTTACCCATTGATTTAGGAGAAACACCAGCCTCAATGCTCACTTGTTCAAGATTGAGATCCACAGATTCTTCCAAGTCTTCCATGTTACTCAAGGCATTCTCCTTTCCTGTATTAGAACTACTGCCTGCAACCACCAGTTTATGAGCCATTATATCATTAAGTCTCTTCACAGGTGACTCATTGCTAAGGATAGCCAAAGGTTGAATTGTACGTAACTAATGACAATATCAATAGATGTTGTCATCTGTAGATCATATAAGGTAGAAGGTTGTATAGCCTTGCCATCATCACTACTCTGCATACCACCTCCTGGATCATTTGTGCCACCCCTATCTCCTTCAAAATCATTCTCCTCATCTCCTATTTCCTTCTTCTCTACAGCATCTTCCACAAGACCCTCCTCCCTTTCTATCTTCTCATCTACTCTATCACCCCATTTTGAAGGAGATTCCCTAGTCAAAGGAACACCATCTACAACATGTGCAAGGTTACTCATATCCTTCTCCCCATCATCACCTGACCCCTCTTCATTTTGGACCACCTTTGAATCCATGTTATTGTTAACAGAATCAGCATCACTCACCATATTAACCATGTTATCAATAGTTATATCAGCCTCACCCTTCCCTCTAATAGCTAAATCCCTGTTAATACTCTCTTCTTGTTTGTTCACCTGATCCTTAATAATTGAAGGATCATCTCTTTTAGTCAATTCTGTCTCCCCAATTGTGCTAGGAGAATCCATTACCACCTCCCTATTACCTCCTAGAATCTCCCTCTCAACAATCTCATTAATCTCCCTTTCCTCAAAAAGAGCCTTAAAGGCATTGGCCACCTTAACATCTGCTACATTCCCATTTATAGGCTTACCATATACAAATTTGTTAGGATTCTTTTCCATAGAAAAAAATCTCTTATCCTTCACAGTATTCCAATTGCCTGGGTCTCTAACTACTTTCCCATTAGACAACATAAATGCTGGCCTCCTATAATTCAACAATCTCGGTTTTTGAGCCTCAATTTCTCCTTCCCCTCGTCTCCTCAACTATAAAGGATGTAGAATTCTACATCCCTCTTCATTATGACCTTGAAGCTTGCACTTTTTACAATACTTTAGAAGAACATCATATTAGATTTGCACCTTAACCAATCAAGACTTCCCATTCTTGTCATCTGTAATATTCATATTTACAACCTTTGGCAATTTAGTACTAAGATCAACTAAGACTTTAACCCTAGCACAATTAGGCTTGGTCTTGTTGATAGTAGCTGTCACGACCCAACTCCGTAGGCCGCGACACGTGCCCTAGTTGGACACTCGTACGTACCTTAGCCTAAATTAGCAAAATATTACAAATAGTAAATAATAATTTAACAAGGACAAGTGGGCATCCAATAAGGCCGTCACAAAACATAGACAAACTCTAAACGTACGCAAATCTCACGAAACATATACGTAACCCACGGTCGAGACCTCTACAGAACAAAAACATAATCATATGACGGGACGGGGCCCGTCCTTAATCAATACGTACAAAGAGAAAATTTTATACCCAAAATACAAGCTCGGACAAAGGAGCACTTCGAGCGTACAACCTAGGCGGGCAAATCGGCAAATCAAACGTATACTGCGTGGCACGAAACGCGGCCCGAAGAAAGGGGTCGGTACGGAAAATGTCGAATATGTAAAAGCGAGCATGTAATAAATAAAATTAAAATTGAATGTGCGAAAAACAATGGAGATGCATAGGTAATCAAAAATGCGTACCGTAAATCATACGTAATGCGTGCGTAAACATATGCAAAAGCCGGCCCCGCTATGGGACTCGGTGAACGTCTTCGTCCCGCGCCAAAGCACATCATACTTCGAGTAGGGGAATATCTCGAAAAACAAAGCATAACATACCAAGTGGCCACATCACATCACATAATCGGATATCGGAATATACGTACATGGCACATCATACACCGTAACCCTCGTGTAATCCCTCACACCGGAGCGCGGCGAACAATACGCTTGAGAACATATCCTGGCCCGGGCTCAGTGGGGGAAACATTGAGGCATCCACGAGTGGAGTAGTGAGAAACTAATGCAATAAAAATACCATAGAAATTTCCAGAGACTCAATGAGGCATAGGGAATGACAAATCAAAGTAACGAAATCGGACGGAATCATAGTACGTACCTTTCGGACATCACAGAGGATTATGTCGGAACGGAACATTCGGAGTCAAAGTACATATCAAAACGTTTCATAGGACTTAATGGAATATTTAAAATGATTTTTGCTTAGTAGCTAAAACATTCCTTGTCGAAGACAAATCGTAAATACAAAAGAGTAAAATCGAAATAGGGGGCCCACCTCGGTCAATTTGGCGGACATAAATTTTAATCATTGACCATAAAGTTATTTAGGAAAGTTTCGAAGCGTGATTCATTTGCAAAAGATACGAAAGTTGAAGCATTCTTATAACCAAAAGCAAGCTTTATGAACCGAGTGAATAGTATTCAAAATCAAACTCGAATTTAGCGGAATTATCCCCGAGGGTCTAATAGGTCTAGGACGTGCCAAATAAAGAATAGGGGTAGCTTTACATACCTTTCTCGCTTGTTAGGTTCATCGAAACTCCGGTCCCGTTTCTCAAAAAATGAAAATGGTTATATTGACCGGTTACTATTCATGAAACTTACACTTTCCAAGCTTAACCAATTTTGTTCTATAAAAAACAAAGCATTCTTGACATATAGCAAGTTTCAACTCGGCTCAAAACAATCAACAACAACCCGACAAAGAACACCAACAACAACAACAATCACTACAAACCACAATGTAACACAACTAGTCAACTTTTCGACATAATGCAATAATTTCCATTCCGACTCACATGTTCAATCCAACACCATCACACTCACATTCATTACTAGCCAAAATCGTTACAATGCCATTCGGAAGCATTTCATATCATTTCTACAATATATACACAAACTATACAAAATATACAATTCCCACCAAAGCCATAACTTATCCAAATCTTCTAATCTTTAACATACATATTCATAGCATATTTCCATCTTATCATCAATAATCGTCATAATTCACACTCTAATATCTCAATTTCCATAATGTCATAAAATCATACAAATGCGACATAAATTCCTACACGTTTTCATACCAACTCAACCCATATTTGTTTCATTTACATTATAATGATCACAATAATGCAATTAACTTATTAAACAAAACAAATCCATCACCATTTTCCTTACATATAGGCCACGGCCACATACCATTTTTCAACTTCATTCAATTCTCATTCGACTTTCATTTCCAATACGAATTCCGCATTAACCACAACTATAATACAACTTAAAATCAACTCATCCTTGCCTACACAACATATGCACATTCACGGCCACAATCATGCACACACACTCACCATGCCAACTTCCATATTTTTGTGATTTCCTCATTTACATATTCCCCAACACAAACCAACCTTCATAACATAAATAAATGGAATGAAATCTTACCTTTTTCTCCAACTTCTTCACTTCCTCAAGTGTTGAATCGAGGAAACCAATGCTCATTCTTCCAAACCAAGTGCACCAAGTTGTAAAGGGACCATGAATTGGTATGGAAACCACAAGAAAATAATTTTTGGATCAATATTTTTGAGGGGTGAAATGGCCCTAGGCAGCCCGAATACTCTCCCTCTCTATTCCTTATTTTTCTTAATGAAAGATGAATACTTCTTTATATATATATATTCATCCTACTTGCATGCATGAGGGGGCCACAGATTTTTCTTCCATTTTCCTTTTTATTTCTAAAAGATGACTTGTTACTTTGTTGTCATCTTTTTTTTTTTTTTTTTTCTTTTTCTTTTTGTCACATGGCCATTAGGGCCCTTTTAGGAATATTCTGAACCCTTATGTGAAATTTCCATTTTGCCCCTCGACTTTTCAATATTACCATTTTGCCCCAAGTCTTCCGCATTATTTTCATAACCCATTTTGCAAATTTCTCTTTCCTCCCTTAACCTCTCCTAACATTTTCATACTACCACTGTCCATAAACATTTTTCCATAACCTGCTTACACATTAAAAAAAAATTTGAAGATGGTCTCGCCCTTAACTTTCCGCGACGACTTCGAAATATCCAAACGTACAAGGTACGGGCTATAACAGTAGCCATATCTAATGAAAAAGGCTTGCCCACAGCTGAAGCAAGTGAAAACAAAGCATTCTTGACAAAGAATGTTAGGAGTAAATTCGGGAAAGAAATCCAGGTCATGGCCATTGTTGTCTCCTCATCAACTTTAAACTTTGTATCATACAACAATGTCCTCATCTGATACACCCCACCATCTTTTTATTTTATATAATAGGCAGATTTTGCCATAATCTTTAACCAATATTCAAACAATTCAATTCTTATTAGGATATGTCTATTGCGAAATAAACCAATACGACACCCTCGCTTTAATCCACATTGTAATGGGATCTGCGTACGTAGTTCCTCCAAATCAGGCCATCCATCGGAGAACTTACCAACAACTGCATATTGAAGTTTCTCTAAAATGTTCATACGTTGCACTTCATTTTCTATCCATTCAACCATATATTCGCCATCCACAATCTCCACTGGCTTTAGTGGAATTGGTTCTACGTCTGAGACTCCTTGTTCAACCATATCATCTTTGTTCTTGATTAAATCTATGTTGTTCTTTAGATTTTCATTATCTGCATGGCTAGGGTTTGAAGGGTTAGGGTTTTATGTAGTTTCATGGTTTTGTTTGTCGAAAGGAATAGAGGATAAAGGGTGGTGTAGTGGTTGGAACTAAGAACTAGAGGCAAGAGATAATGGTTGGCCAGTCACTGTCAGCAACTGACCAACAGCCGTCGCCGTCATTGGAAAGTTAGGTTAGGGTTTGCATGGTTTTTTAGGAGAGAGAAGAGAGTTTTTTTTAACTTGAACTTTTTTTAACAAAACTACCACTATCCTTATTTATAAAGGGAACTAGTTGTATCCGGATATTATAAATCCGAACCTAAATACCCTGCATATAAATGGGATATACTCAATTTATTTTAAAAAAAATGATATACAAAAATGACAGTTTTTTATAATGCGGGGAATAAACACCAAATAAACAGTTCATGCAAATACTTATACATTGGAATTCGAAGGTCAACTGCATTGTACGGATCCTTAATATTAGGGTGCCGAACACCTTTCCTAGGGGATCACCATAACCCTTACCTAGAACTTTGGATTACGAAGGATTTTTCATGGTGTATGAATAAACCATTCAAAAACTGGTTTTCCTTATTTCCTAAAAATTAGGTGGCGACTTTTTAAAACAAATTCCGAAACAACATAAACGAGTTCAAAGTAGATTTTCAAGTGCTAATCCCGCCAGCGAAGCGCGAACCATTACAACTGCTCCTTAAGCTCCCTCAACTCAACTGGTGCCATCCGATATGGCAGAATTGAAATAGGGTGAATGCTGATGTGTCGCGAAATTCTGACACATCTGATGCTTTTTTACGGCGAGTTCTACTTGTTTTTAAGCAAGTTTGGGTCTTTTGATGTGTTTGTGTTATATTGTAGGTATTTATCATGTTTGTGGTGCAAGTCATGTAAAGGGCTTAAAGAGATGTTCAAAAAAAGAGAAATAACTGAAGCTTGGATTTTACGGAGCAAAACACGGACCGTATAATATTTACGGATCGTTAATTCAACCGTAGATCAATGACAGAGAAATCTCGTACCTGAAGAAGGAATTCATGGCAGAAAGTACGGACCGTACATTATTTACGGTCCGTAATTCCAATCGTAGATCAGTTACAGAAAAATCTCAACTGAAAGAAGAATGTACGGGCCAGTTATATAGACTGTAAAATATTTACGATCCGTAAAAAGGGAGCGTAGATCTGTGCGACAGAAGGAGATTTTACGGACAAGAACTGCAAATTTTGTGGACTATATAATATTTATGGTCCATATATTGATCCGTCGAGGGCAATTTTGTCAATATGTTTTTCACGACTTAGACTCTTATAAATACCTGATGTAGGTTTCTTGTAGGCTACAATTCACCGGATTTCAGTTTTATTTCCTTAGCATTGAATACTCATAGTTTTTGAAGTCTTTTTGGGATTACAAACAATAGCAATTATTTTCTCTTCAATTCCAAGCGATCATTCGTAAGCATTATGATCTCAATTATTTATTATTGTTCTTCTTCTTCTTCTTCTTCTTCTTCTTCTATGAGTAGATAAACACCTTTACTAAGGTTGTGAACCCAAGGATGAGTGTTTTGTGATTGGGGCATAATGGATTGTTAGGGTTTATTTGTTCTTCATTTTCATCATATAGTTAGTGGTTACAAACATTAGCTAACGCCATAACTTTGGACTATTTGGGAAAATAACTAGGGTTTGGTAAGAACAAATAATAAGAACTCAAGGCTTTAAACCTTGTTTAATAAATTCACTTAGGAATAAGAGGAATTTACTTAGCATAATTAACCGTTCTTGATGCATACTTTCTTATCTTTAGGAAAAGCATGGAAAGAAATAATCTTTTCTTATTGGAAAATAGTCTAGATTCACGTAGAGGTTAAATGCATTCATCAACAATCCATTAGAAGTATATCAAGATCGATACCCATGATCATACACTTTATCTGACGGGAACACAACCTTGGTTTTTTTTACCCATATATTTACAACCCTAAATTACTAGTCGCTTTAAATTAGTCCACAAACCAAAACTCTTATGAAAACCCTTTTTCTGGAAAAAAAAATCACGCTCTGTAGGATTTGAACCTACGACATCGGGTTTTGGAGACCCACCCCATGCATACTGTATGGACATCTGGTCGCGCAAATTGCATAGTATCATAAATAGTGATCCCAGGTATTACCTAGCCCCCAGGAGAGTGGACTACACCAGGACTGTAAGATTAGTATAATCTTTATTTAGTAAACTTTTCACACCATATTCTCTGTGGGATTTGACCCTAAACTTGTTGGGTTACTATATTTGACATCATACGCTTTACACTATTAAAATGTATAATTTGAGCGCATCAAATTTTGGCGCCGTTGCCGGGGAATACAATTTTGAAATTACTAAATAGTGTTTACTCTTCTAAAAGTCTTTGTCCTATTCCAACACACCTTGTTTGCTACCTTGTAAACCAGGTGATCATGGACAATAACTTACTTCCAGTTGATAACATTTTTGCTGAAGAGTCAGATGTGGAGGAAGACTTTGCATCTGCAATAATTCATCCCAGGGTGACTGCTGCTACTATTAAGTTTAACCAATCCCTCTATCATATGCTCAAACAAGAGGGATGCTTTTGGAATGCAGTCGATGATGATCCTCACCTATACATAACAAACTTTCTGGAGGTATGCTCCCATCATATCCAAAGGGGCGTGACTCAAGAAGCTATTCGGCTGGAACTCTTCAAATATTCATTAGGAGAGAGGCAAGAAAATGGTTTACAAATCTGTCCCAAAACTCTATTGCTACATGGGAAGAGATGGTCATAGTGTTTCTCAGGAAGTGGTATCCTCCGAGTAAAAGAGTTGAGATTCGTGATCAAATTTACGAGTTCAAACAACGTAATGGGGAGAAGCTTTTTAAAGCTTGGGAGAGATACAAAGAATATTTGGACAGGAGTCCGAACCATGGTTTCCCAGATCATATTTTGAAAGAGAAGTTCTACAGAGGTTTGGATCCTATGACTCAAGCAATGCCCAATAATGCGGCTAGTGGGTGTTTTATGAATAAGTCTTATGCTGCTATTACTAATATACTTAATCGATTGAATACAAATAGTTAAGCATGGCACTCGAGTAATTCGGATGGTTTATCACTTGGGACACCATTGATCCAAAATATTGTGAAGGATAATCAGGAGACGCAACAAGCATTGGCACAACTGGCCACGAATATCTCTTTACTGACGAAAAGGATTGATGAGAGGGAGTCGAAGAAGGTAAACGTTTGTGAAGATATCGCAGACATGCTGCCTGGAATGTACCAAGTCCAAGAGGGTCCCCCTTCGCCAGTTGAGAATGTTCAATGTGCATCACATCACGAAAGGGAATATTTCTGGACCAATTCAGAGATACTGGAGACCTCAACAAGGGCAGGGTGCATACAACAACAACCAAGAGAACTACAACAACAACTATGGTGGAGCGAACCAAGGTAGATACAACAACAATAATGGTAACTTCGAAAATAGAAGTTCCAACCCTTACATTCCACTAAAAGGGCAGTCTAATGATCAAGGTAGTTCGAAGTTGGAATCAATGCTTGAAAAAGTGTAGGCGAGTCAGTGAATACTCAAAAGACATTATCTGGGCTATCAGAGACAGTGGTTTCTCACTCAGCGACTATTCAAAACCTTGAACAACAGATGCGTGATTTGTCTAAAGAGCAGCATTCTGCTAAAAAGGGAGGACTTCCTAGTGATACTATTCCAAACCCAAAAAATGGTAGTGGCGTGGAACATACTTTTTTCATTAGCACGAGGAGCGAAAAAATACTTCAAAGTGCTGACAAAAAGGTGGTTGATCTAAATCCAATTATTGAGGAAGAAGAGGTGCATTCTGATGTGCCTATCATAGATGATGAGGTCCATGGTGAAGAAAAAGTTGCTGATATTCCAGAGGTTGCTGCTGATAAAAGGAAACACACGATAAAAGGGGCTCTTCACCCTTTGACTCAGATGTACAAAGCAAAACCACCCTTTCCTCAGAGGTTGGCAAATAAGAATGATGATGCTAAGTGTCAGAAGTTCTATGATCAGTTGAATCAGTTAATAGTAAATTTTTCATTCTTAGATGCTGTCAAAGAGATGACCGGATTTGCCAAGTTTGTAAAAGACCTGCTTACGAAGAAGAGGTCTGTTCAACATGAGACAATGAATTTAACTCATCGTGTGAGTTCGATTATTGCTTCCACTACAGTTCAGAAGAAGGGAGATCCAAGGGTGTTTACCATTTTGAGTAATATTGGGCTTCATGCATTCGCTCGTGCTCTGTGTGATAATGGGGCGAGCATCAACTTGATGCCCCTTGCTATTTTCAAGCAATCCGGATTGGGAATGCCTAGATTGACTTCTATGCGATTACAAATGGCGGAAAAATCCATCAAGAAGCCAGTTGGTGTTATAGATGATGTATTATTACAAGTGGGTAAGTTCATATTGCCTGCTGATTTTGTTATTTTGGATTGTGCGGTTGATAAAGATATTCCCATTATCTTGGGAAGGCCCTTTCTTGCTACGGGCAGAGCGCTTATGGACTCTAAAAAGAATAAAATCAAGTTGCGAGTAAATGATGAAGAGGTGACTTTCCAAGTAAGGAAGGGGATGAAGTTGCCAAGTGCTTATGAGAATATCTCAGTTATTGATTCGTTTGATGGGATTGATGATGTTGTAGAACACAAAATGGAAGAAGAAAGTTTGGGAGAAGCTCTTGCTGCTGTTCTAGTGAACTTTGATGCTTATGATATGGAGGGCTACGTGGAAACTGTAAATACGCTTGAGGGTCTGGGTTCTTACACTTACCACCCAAGAAAGCTTGATTTTGACCTTGCAAATAGAACCACTCCACCAGCAAAACCTTCTATTTTTGTGCTACCAAAGCTTGAGCTTAAGCATCTCTCATCACATTTGAGGTATGGGTTCCTTGGTCCGAATAAGACACTGCCCGTAATTATTTCAGCATTACTGACTGAGGAAAAAATTGAGCATTTAGTGGAGATTTTGCGCGAGTACAGACGTGCTATTGGTTGGACCATAGCAGACATTCGGGGTATTCCTTCTGGTATTTGTGAGCATAAAATTTAGCTAGAGGAGGACAACAAGCCAAGTGTTGAACATCAGCGGAGATTGAACCAAAACATGCAAGAGGTCGTGAAAAAGGAGATCATAAAGTGGTTAGATACTGGGGTAGTGTATCCAATTGTAGACAGCAAGTGGGTGAGTCCTACTCAATGTGTTCCAAAGAAATGAGGCATCACTGTGGTGCCTAATGCAAAGAATGAACTGATCCCCACTCCTACAGTTACTAGATGGCGTGTTTACATGGACTATAGGAAGCTGAATTCAGCTACTTGTAAAGACCATTTTCCCATGCCTTTTATCGATCAGATGCTTGATAGGCTAGCTGGGAGGTCTTATTATTGCTTCTTAGATGGGTACTCTGGTTACAATCAGATCAACATTGCTTTAGAAAATCAAGAGAAGACGACTTTCACTTGTCCTTATGGGACGTTTGCGTTTAGCCGAATGCCCTTTAGGTTGTGTAATACACCAACAACTTTTCAGAGGTGCATGATGTCGATCTTTTCTGACATGGTAGAAGACTTCTTGGAGGTGTTTATGGATAATTTTTCTGTTGTGGGCGATTCGTTTGATGACGGTCTTGACCATCTAGGTCAAGTGCTGAAAAGATATGAAGAGACAAATCTTGTGCTAAATTGGGAGAAGTGCCACTTTATGGTGAAGGAAGGGATTGTCCTCGATCACAAAATCTCTAAAAAGGGAATTGAGATCGATAAAGCGAAGATAGACGTGATTGCAAAACTTCCTCCACACATCTCAGCCAAAGGTGTTCAGAGTTTCTTGGGACATGCTGGGTTCTACAGGCGCTTCATCAAAGATTTCTCCAAGATTGCTAACCCGATGTGCAAGCTTCTTGAAAAATAGGCTAAGTTTGTGTTTGATGACAAGTGTCGTGAAGCATTTTAATGAATTGAAGGAGCGTCTCACTTCTGCTCCTGTCGTTATTACTCCTGATTGGTTGCTGCCTTCTGAGTTGATGTGTGATGCTAGTGGTTTCACGATTGGTGCTGTGCTTGGCCAGGGCACAATAAAATTATGCACCCGATCTACTATGCTAGTAGGACTTTTAATGCGACACAGATGAACTACACGGTGACCGAGCAAGAGTTGTTTGCTATAGTATATGCTTTTGAGAAGTTTCGGTCCTATTTATTGGGGTCCAAGGTTGTGGTGTACACTGATCAAGCTGTGTTGCGGTATCTTATGGCAAAGAAAGAAGCTAAGCCACGACTAATTCGTTAGGTCCTTTTGCTGCAAAAGTTTGATTTTGAAGTAAAAGATCGAAAAGGGTCCGAAAATCAGGTTGCTGACCATCTCTCTAGGCTTGAGGAAACTGGGGTGCCAACAGAAGAACTTGATATTAATGATGCATTTCCAGATAAGCAAGTTTTGGCGGTGTCTATGCAAGTGGCACCTTGGTATGCGGATTTGGCTAGTTACTTGGTGACTGGTATCATTCCTGATGAGATCAAATCTTACCAAAAAAAGAAGTTTTTGCGGGTTCTCATCGGTACTATTGGGATGAACCATACTTATTCAGAACTTGTGTTGATAACATTATTCGGCATTGTGTTTCAGAGAGTGAGGTGTTGGAGATTTTGAAGGCTTGCCATAACTCTCCAGTTGGGGGACATCATAATGGTACGAGGACTGCTGCAAAGGTTCTCGAATGTGATTACTATTGGCCCGCTCTCTTTCATGATGCTAATTTAATGGGGCGGTCTTGTGATCAGTGCCAATGGCAGGGGAGTATTGGTAGGAGACAAGAGATGCCTATGAACTTTGTGATGGAAGTCGAGGTGTTTGATGTCTGGGGGATATATTTCATGGGGCCCTTTGTAAGCTCCTGTGGCATGAAGTACATCTTGGTGGTTGTTGACTATGTGTCGAAATGGGTAAAAGCGGTGACTTTACCTAATAACGAATCCAAGAGACTCATGGGGTTCCTAAAAAAGAACATATTTACTCGATTTGGTACCCCGAGGGCTATAATCAGAGATGGTGGTTCTCACTTCTACAATAGAGCCTTCGCGGGATTGATGGACAAGTATGGCGTCAAACATGGGGTGGCAACATCTTATCATCCTCAGACAAGTGGGCAAGTTAAAGTCTCCAATTGGTCCTGCAAGCTCGATGAAGCTCTATGGGCTTGCCGGACCGCCTTCAAGACTCCGATTAGGACTTCGCCTTTCAAGCTAGTTTTTGGTAAAGCTTGTCACCTGTCAGTTGAACTTGAATATAAGGCCATGTGGGCCTTGAAGAAACTGAACATGAATTGGGAGGAAGCGACCAAACTTTGGTTGTTTCAACTCAACGAGATGGATGAATTCTGATACCGGGCCTACGAAAATGCAGCACTGTATAAAGAGAGGATAAAACATTACCATAATAAGAGGATCCTCAAGAGAGACTTTCAAAAAGGGGATCCGCCACTGCTGTATAATTCCAGAATGAAGTTATTGCCTGGTAAGTTGAAATCTAAGTGGTCCGGTCCATTTGAAGTGGTTAGTGTTTCACCCCATGGTGCGATTGAGTTAAAGTCCAGAGATGGAAATCGAACATTTAAGGTGAACGGGCAGAGGGTGAAGCATTATCATGGTTGCATTGATGGTGATAGAATTGTGGATCGACACAGGCTGAAACATGGCTACACTCCTGACCCAGAGTAAAAATGGGTACCACCGTGAGGCCGCGATATTAAATCAAGCGCTGATTGGGAGGCAACCCATGTTTAATTTTTGTTGGTTTTGAATTATTGTAACTTAGATAGGGTGTGTATAGGGTAACGTTAGTTTTGGTGCAGGATGAAAAGCGCATAAAAGCTGAAGTGGAGAAACTGGAGTCAATCTATGCCAGAACCTACGGCCCGTAAAATTTATACGAACCGTAGATGGAAGCGTAGAATGAGTACCTAAAAGATGGATTCTCTGTTTATGATTTACGAGAATCTACGGCTCGTAAAAAATTTATGGACCGTAGATGGAAGCATAAATTATGGGCCAGGTAAAAGATCTTTCTGCTCTTGATTTACGCCAGCACTTACGGACCGTATAATTTTTACGGCTCGTAAATGGAAGCGTAAACCAAGGATTGTTAGATCAAATCGCCGTTGCAAGTTTTACGCCATGATCTAAGTTCTGCACAATTTATACAGGCATAGATTGATAGCATAAAAGGCCCAGGTACGTTTTAAAACTTAACACGGCTAGGGTATAGGATTTAATAAAACCGCCTCTTTTAAAAACTTCAACTCAAACGTTATCTCTTCACCATCTCCTATTCCAACTCTACCACTACACTAATCACATCCCTAAAATCCCTCCAACTTTCACTCCCCACAATCTACCGTTACTTATTCCTCTCCTACACATAAACACAACCTCCTCACCACAACACCACATCAACAAAACACAAACCCTTCTCACCCGTTTGAGTTGAAGCAAGAAGCAATTTTTTTCTTAATTTTACTCTTCGTGTTAATTTGATCATCCGCGTCTCTACAAGGTTTGTGGATGTTACACCTCGAAAAAATTTCGTGTCGTTTGCGTTGTAAGTAAACTAAACTAAGCTCGGAGAGGTCATGGAACCCTTATAAGGTTAATGAATACTCTTAACAAGTGTCAAGCCAGTGCCCAAAGGTTCCGGGACCAAGCAAATCGAAGAAAATAAATTCGTCGAAAAATTTGAAAAAAAAAGTTTGCAGAATTTTGGGCAGATTTTTAGTCAACTTTGGAGGGGTATATCTCCTAGTACATTAGGAGTTTTTAGGTGTTTCAAAAGCCTAAAATGAAGTTTGTTGAGTCTAGTTTCCAACGCAATAAACTTCTCATCGATAGGACATTGGAGTAGAGAATTATGGACGTTACAAGTCGGCTGACAAAGCAGAAACGCGTGACCCGACCCGAATTTGAACCTTATATAAAGGGTAAAACCCTTTTTTTCATCAGATTTGCCCAAGAAAATTCTAGAAAACAGTTGAGGGGTGAGGATTGCATAAAATTGAGGGAATTTTAAGAGGCGGAGTGTAGTTTAGGTTCGGATAGCGCGCAATTGTGATTGAAGTGTCATTTTGCGGTGGATTTTGGTTTGGATTCTAGGAGAACACCGAAGATATTGCTGTTTTAGTAAGAACAAAGTATGGATCTCTTCCTATTTTTGTTAATACCGGTTGATTTACGAAGATAGAGTGGTTTAATGATTGTATAGCGAGTTAATTAGTTATGAAAGTTGGAAAATAGCATGTGGGCTGTTTTATGGAACACTTTGATATGGGAAGTGATATTATTGATGTTGGTTGTTGAACTAAGATTCGGGCTAGGCACATAAACATGGGAGATGCTGCCCGATTTTCGACAGAATATAAAATAGTTTAAATTGAAACTTAGGATAAGTGTGTGATAAGGAGACTAATATTAGTGTGAATTCTCTCGAATGTAGATTTACGAGCTCGGGCGGATAAATGTAGCCAATAGGAGGTCGAGCAGGTATGTTAAGGCTCGTCCCTTTCTTTCAAAGGCATGATTCCTATGTTACGATTTCATAAATGCTTCCATAACCTCTTTGTTTTCAAAAGTTAGAAGTCTATGATTCCAAGGCATGATTCCTTTCCCCGATAACCCATAATTTTTTTTCCAAAATGTCCGTATTTTTCCAAAACAGAGGTTTATGATTTTGTAAGCTCTTATGACAACAAGGATGGACATGTTTTTATCATGATGACAATGATGCCAAAGCTGAGAATATTTTTCTATGGTGACTATGATGAGAACGATTTCATGTTTAAAGGTTCCAAGTTATGATTTCAATGATGATATAAGAATGTTGAGCTATTTCTTGATTTCTCAATTTTATTCATGGATGATGACTATTTTTTAAAGATTCTGAAGTATATGAATTGACGCCTTATGAGATTTATGATCTTATTCTATGTTTTCTCTTGATGTTATTCTTCATTGATAGTCTCACCTTATAATAATTTTTCTTTCAAGGTGAGATAAAGTGATGATGATTATTCCATAATATAATCGGAGGTTACCGACCTTACGTCACTCCGATAGAGACATAACTTTCCTTGGGCTCTCCTGCATGCTGCTTATATGATATATGTATATGTAAATGGGGAATATGGGAAAAAGGGCGAGGCACTATGGTGTAATATGACATCATCCCAGACGCGAGATGCCCGGACGCGGGGTATATGGTTACATGAATCGGGCCGACGTTCCTCGGCACTATCATATGTTCTATTTTATGTATACATGTAAAAGAAACATTTTTCAAAGAAAGCTAAGCATGCATGGTATCCGCCCTAAGAGGCATCCAGATGTACAGGTTATTCCCCTATCTCATGTTATATTTCATATGTCTTATTATATTACTGTTCATGTCTTATATATTCGGTACATTACTCGTACTAACGTCCTTTCTTGCGGACGCTGTGTTCATGCCCACAGGTAGACGGAGAGACGGTGCAGATCCTTAGGAGCCTTGTCAGCAGCTTTGCAAAAGCACTCCACTACTCCGGAGTTGCCGCATATCGGTACATTCTGTTGTGTACATATTTTGGGGCATGGCGGGGTCCTGTCCCGTCCTAATGTTCAGTATTCCAGTTAGAGGCTCGTAGATACATATGTGTGGGTAATAGGTATCCCATGATCACCTTAGTGTATATTTTTTTGTATATCACTTTTGACACCTCGAGAGCTTATGTATATATGCATGTTATGTGAAGATATTTAGTGACCATTTCACTGCAAGTCTGTTGGGAACTATTATTGCACCGGTTGAGTGATAGATAGTATGATAAGGGGTGCTCGGTAGCTAGTACCGGGTGCCTGTCATGGCCATCTCGTTGGGTCGTGACAGTGGATTCTCTCATACCTTAGTTATGATCTACTGTTGCATAATAGCGAGATGGACAAATGCCTATTCGTCCTTTAATGACCTTGATTTGCAAATTCTTGAGTTTTTATTGTATTAGGGATAGAATCATGAAATTAGTTGGGGCGAAGATTTGGTTGTGTTGTGCTTTAACATTGGACTCATGGGGAACGAGTTTTCGAAACCCCCATTGAGTCAGGGGGCATTTCGAGTGTCAATGTCATAATTGATATAGCAATTTGTTATGCCCACCAACTGTTCTATAAAATGTTTGAATAAAGAAAACTATGAATTGGGGTGAAGTCTGAGTAACCCCGACATGATACGAGCATAATAACGGGTTTTCATGTATAATAATCCATTGTTGAATGCATATAAATCACTTGGGAAATTTGGTTAACTGATTGCATAGAAGGCATCTTACGAATGGATTTACGGATCGTAAATCTGTGTCGTTGAATGCCTTATTATATAACACCATTCACTGTTCTAGTTTTACGATATAACTTACGTACCGTAAAATTTTTACGGACTGTAACTTGCATCGTAAAATAGTTTCCTCAGTTCCCAAGTGACTATCCCAAATCCACGGTAAGTTTTATGGACCGTAGAATTTTTACGGCCCGTAAAACCCCACGGTAGAATATCTTAGCTACACCAATACTTCACTATTGTTAATTTACGGTTACTTTTACGGACCGTATATCTTTTACGATCCGTAAAATTTAAAGAAAAAAAATCCTTTTTGTATTTGTAAAATATTATCCTTGTTTGCACCTTCATTATTGTATATACTAATATGTTGTCCACAAGTATGGCTCCGAAGAACACTGTCAGAAGGGGTCGTTCCCAGGCCACAAGATAGGGCCGGGGATGAGGTCAGACACAAATCAGAACAAGGCTCCGTGATCAGGACCCTGACCAATTGAGTGAGGAGGATCATGCTCCTGTTGCACGACTCACGAGGTCGCGTAGAGCAGCCCAAACTCCGACAAGCCCCCAGTCTGAAGAGGGGTCATCGTCGAGGAACACCGATTCCAATGACAATGGAGAGAAATCATCTAGCTCGCCTAAATTGACCACTCAGGAGGAGGCAAGTAACATGCCGGAGGAGTCTGATGTTGAGGAAGCGGTACGATGAAATGAGAACAGAATGAAGGAGAGGTCTGAACATGCTATTTGGTTCTCGGTGCAAGGTCCGAAAGAAATATACGATAAAGGGCTGGAGCCCAAGGAAGGAGGACATGGTTTCCATCGGAGCATCTATGAGGAGATGTGGATTAGTTTTGATGGGGTCGAACATTTCCCCAACATACAGGCTATCATCGATCGCTATGGATAGGGCTTCCTTAGCCAACCACCCGGCATATATATACCCTCCCTTGTGCGAGTGTTTTATGCCAATTATGCCGCGGAGTTAAACAACCGATATAGGCCAGTCAAACAAGGTCGGACAGTCATACGTCTCCCGAAGGTAACTGTTAGGGGATTGAGGATTGATTTCTCCAGCAAAGCCATCAACCGATTTTACTTCGGGGATGACTATGAGCCGCCAGTGAACACTGATGAGCTAGACTACAGAATGGGTGAAACAGACTTGATATGTTGAAGGAGTTGCCATGGGTAGCTTCAGTGATTGCAAGAGAGAACCCCGCCTGGCGTACCAACTCTAGCGTGCAAATTAAAAAGAAAGATCTCTCAATTGAAGCCAAATTCTAGTGGAGCATCCTGCTAAACAGAATCTTCCCGACTCAAGCAGATAATCAGCTTACTTTTGATTGGGAAATCCTAGTGTCTTCTATCATGTCCCGGTATGCAGTTGACATAGGGAAGTTGATAGCTGATGAGATTCGTACACGGACGACCCGACTTGGGCTTTTTTTTATTTTCCCGTGCTTGATTACGGGTCTTTTTTTGAAGGCAGAGGTCCAGAAGTTCCCCTACTGGGACTACAGACTTGAGGCGAAGTGTATCTATAGCTTAACTAAGAGCAAGGACAAGGATGTTAAGGCTACGTTGTTGACAGCTCGAGGTGGTGTGGCGGCACTTGAATTTGTGCAATATGATTCCAACCAGAATGAGTAAGAGGGCACAACATTAGAGGAGACCCAAGAGGGTCTTGAGATTGCCACCATGACAGCACCAGCTCTCATAGCGGTCCCCGAGTCCTCTTCGGGTCCTACCTCTTCAGCAGCCTATGAGACCACTACTGAGCCTGCCATCGCGACTGCCCCGCCTGCTCCGCCTACTCCTAGAGTCACCCCTACATCTACAAAACTTCGTGGGGGTGTCATTATTCCATTTAACAGGCAGAACTTCCACGACTCCTATGTAAAAGCGGACAGAGTTGATCGACAGATTGCCAGCTTGATAGAGGTGTTGGAAGGGGTCATAGAGTGAGCAGTCCGAAAGGAGATGGAGCCATTACAGGATTCCTTCACCCAATCAAACCGTCAAATTCACTCTAGAATTGATGGTATTGAGAGGAGAGTCCTTGAGTTGGAAAAGGTGTCGTCAGCAAATGAGATGAAAACAATACAGAAAAATACAGCGTAACTGAAGGACGAGGTCCTTGCGCTTCAGGTGAAGGAGGGGGGAGTGTTTGCAGACCCTCCTCAACCAGCAATGCCTATAGACTTGGCCTCTTTAGTGCCAGTGGTGCGACTGTCGAGAGAGGAGCCCTTAGCCCAAGATAGAGGCAAGAGGCCGAGATTTGAAGATGATAGTGAGGGGCTAGACCTAGTTGAGTTAGAGGAGCACCAGCTGAAGAGAGCCACATGGTAGTCTCTTGTTGACTACCACTTCACGGGGGCATCGAGCAGCATAGACCCCCTGTTGAGCAGACGGTACCCAACATTGTGGTACCTGAAGAGGCCGTGACTACTGTCCTAGTAGAGGACCCACTCCTACAGAGTCAGTCCGAGCTTCCTAGTAGCATTATTGATCCAGCACCCGCCGATCCTGACGCGGTGCATACGCAGCAGGATGAGCATCGTGCTTAGTGCACCTCAGGTAATCCTAACCCTTGTTTTTTCTATGCTTACATTGATGCACTGAGGGAAGTGCATAATTTTTTAGGTGGGGTGGGACTACTTGATGTTATTTTAATGTAAATATGTGTTTAGGAACCCCCTCGTCTTTTCTTTGCCAGAGTTCTTTTCCTGAGGGGTTTTACTTCTTTTAAAACTGGCATGTTCAGGTGGTGTAAATAAGATAGAATAGCTATGAATTAGATGGTAGTGGTTAATGAACTTAGAGCTATACATATTGATTCTAAAAATGTTTGTGAAATATTGACCTGTAGATAAGATAGAATAGCTATGACTTAGATGGTAGTGGTTAATAAACTTAGAGATATGCATATTGATTCTAAAAATGTTTGTGAAATAATGACCCCTTTTCGAATTTTTTGATATAGATACTCGAGATATGTTGTGTATTGACATGCATGCTTTTGTTTATGACAGTTGGAATATTGGTGTATTATGTGTGTCGAATGTTACTTGGGTAGTGATTGGAGTGATCCTTATGCCATTGTGTGTGGGAGTGCCTTAGTTGTGTTCATACTCTGCTTTTGCAATCTAGAACTTACCTGGTTTTTCATGCTTGAATGCTTAGAATAGTTTGGTTGTGAAGTGATCGTAGGCTTTCTTTGGAATTCAGTCACTATTGCCTTATAAGCCTTACCCTGTGATGCAAGTAATCCCTAGTTTCCCCTTTTGAGCCTTTGACCTTTTTTCTTGACTAGCCATAACAAACCCGTACCCGTTTTAAATGAATCCATCTTTGCACTCATTCCCTCCTTGACACTATTAGAGAAAAGAGGCGAAACGCCTAAGTTGGGGGTAACAGAAGTGTGAAGAAGAGGCTAAAAGCCTAAGTTGGGTGTGGCACTAGTTATCCAGTCATGATTCGATGTGGGTGTTAGAAAAAAAAAAAGCAATATAATGATGTAAAAGAAAAAGAAAAAAAGAAGAAAATCAGAAAAAGTGTAGCATAAAAATAAAGTAGTTTCATTAATAAGCAACCCACATCGAGATCGAACAAGTGAAAACAAAGGAAGAAAAATTGAAAGGCGAATCAAGGTAAAAGAAAAAAATGTAGTGTTCAAGGAGGATGAGTCACTAATTCCTAAATGAGTATCCTACCCGTCCCTATGCCTACATTACAAGCTGCAAACAAGTCCTAGTATCATCACGGTTGAACTGTTCGAAGTTAAAGCATTGAAATTAAGGGCAAGCATATGGTATGTACATTTGTAGTGTGTGAATGTCTTTGTGAGTGTGAGTGTTTCTTCTCTCTTTCGTTTTCATCCCAAATTCTTTGTATATATGTGTGTGGGACATTCTTTTACTTGTCACGACCCATTTCGGGGTCGCGCGGGCACCTACCTTTTCCACCTCGGTAGGCGAACCCTCTCATTCATTACACATCAACCAAGTAAAGGCGATTCATTTAAATCAATAGATACTTAGAAATTCAGCGGAAACTTCATAATACATTCAAAATACTCAAGATTTAATAAAATTACAATGATCTAACACATACAGACTCGATCCACTTCCCATGACCTGGTCTAGACTAGTACAAGAGCGACTAATGATTTCAGAATTACCACTACATTCTAAGTCTCAACCTCCGTCTTGAAATGAAATGGGAGGAGGCCTTCCAGATAGGCACCGCGTATTTCCACGTATGCTTCGATCAATCACCTGAAACAATCTACACCCTAAAAAGGGTGTAGCAAGTGCAATATCAGTACAACCACACGTACTGAGTAAGTATCATAGGCCGACAATGGTTAGTAACACATACCAGTAAAGAATTCACAGATAAACATGATAACAACCCAATCAAGTCATACGGATATCCACCATAATCAATACCATTAAGCATTAATTTCACTCTAATAATTTACCAGCCAAGCTCACAACAATATCGGAACTCATATATCATTAAATCGATCGTTTCAGTCTAGTAGTCAACTCATCATCAAGACACTCGTTATCCTACATCACATAAAGACCAAACATATAACTAATCTTACGGACGGTCTATAGGATACCTCAACAAGTTCGATCAATAAATCCAGATCCAAGTACACGTCATTACCTAAGTAAAGCATCTAATCCCAAATGTGCCAAGTCTGTATAAATCAATTTGAATCCAATCATCACATGTAAACACCAAATCATCTGAAACTAGCCATAATGCAATGCAATGCAAAATGTATCAATGCAATGCAATGCAAGATGTATCAATGCAATGCAATGCAAGATGTATGGATGCAATTCCATGCCATGCAAATGAGGTGTACACATGTACTCCGGACGAAAATATCGACGTCTCGGTAGCACAACCCACTGTGACTCGCGAAGCCTGAGCCTGAAAAGAGACCAGTTGGTGTTTGACTATAAAATCTCTTGAATTTGTTTGGATATGCCTGAAGCGTTCCAGTTTACTCCATCTATTTTTCTATGATTATCTTAACCAGTCCATGGTTTTGAGTGATCATCATCTGTGTTCTCTCTAAAGCAGTTGTGTACATTACCTTTAGTCATAAAGCTGAATTTTCCCCTTATTATTTTCTTATGCTTGGTGGTTGTCTAGTCTCACTTAAGATGTTGTTGCTATTTTGGTATCAATGTCTCCCTTTAGAGTATGACACTTGGTTGTTGTGTTCGTATGAGTTTGCTTGAAATATGTTGTTGCCCCCCAAGTTCCATACTTCCTTTTCTTCTTGTTTGGAGGCACTGGTAGTTCGGGGTCGTCCAGGCCTTCTTGGTGTTAGCCATGCCTGGGGTTCTTAAAAGCCCCTTGGAACTTGTGCAACATCAAGGATATAAGGAAAGGACTCAGTCCCCATGCCATTGCAAAAATCCCAACCAAGGCAAACCCATTCAAGGAGAAGTGGGGTAAGTATAGAACAATATGGGTACTTTTTTTTTCTTGTCTTTTCTACTATGCATAATTTTTTTTATTATTTTAGTGATAAGTTCAGTGTTTATAAACTAACCGGGTCCCTTTTTCTTTCTTCCTCCACGTGCATGACCATTCGGGTCAAGACCAGCCTCCTATTGGGCCAAAGGCCCAATAGGACTTCTATTCAATTAAGATCGAGTCCGCGAAAAATATAATAGCGAGGCGCGCAAAAGGCCCAACCATGGGTGAAAATGACCAACTAGGGGCATGGTACGCCCCTAGTCTATCCCTCCTCATCATTTACATAAATACATGCTTAATTTGATGTATTTGTAAAAGTTGTATTCAACTCATGTTATAGTGGAACCTTATGGTATTGAACTAGCCGTCTTAGGATAACGGTTCTTATGCCGTTTAGATGACTTTAGGTCCCCGTACGTGATTTTCAAAAAAATCACAGACTCAAACATAATGCCTTTTACAACTAAGTACAAAAATGAGACCTCTCAAAGCTGCTTTCAAATAAATCACTATGATTTATTCTAAGTATTAAATGGCAATTACGTTTTTATAAATAAGGTATTTCACAAAAGAAGTTGATTAACTTAAATTCCTACTCCAAATTGCTTTCCAAAAATAGCTTTAAGTTAACAGATTTAGCAACAATTAGCTTTTAACTTATACAGCTTCATTGATAAGTGAAAAATCTTTTTTGACAAAATATTGAACCAGTTTTAACCTTAAAACGAAAACCAGATTTTTTTTACCAAGTTATAAAACCCGTTTCTAAGCAATAGAGGCAAAATAGAGGATTTTTAAGCGAAACACTGTTTTGGCCCAAAGTTGGCCCAAATTAGCCCACATTTTCAGATGGGATATACTCGTTCAAAATATAAAATGCCTTTATAAACACTTAAAGAACCTTCGCGTAGTATACAGTTCCGGGTAAGACTGAAACATACCAATACGAGTCAACCCGAGCTCCGTTGTATGAGTATAAAATAAATAACTTATAAATAACATTTCCTTTACACTTTTTTAAAAACTTATACTTATTCCTTATACATAAAAGAAAACTATTTATACTCGGATGATATAAATCCAAAACTATGATACCCTATAAATAAAGGGGATATATTCAAATTCTTTCAAAAAATATGATATGTAAAAAACTATCTATGACAGTTCTTTTTTTACGGGAAAATAAATACAAAATAAGCAGTTTAAGCAATTACTCATACACTGGAATTCGAAGGTCAACCATATAGTACGGATCCTTAATACTGGGGTGCCTAACACCTTCCCTGTGATCATAAGAACCCTTACCTAGAACTCGGATTACGAAGGTTTCTTCACGGTATTTGATTAAACCCTTCAAAACTGGTTTTCCTAATTTCCTAAAAATTAGGTTGCGACTCTTTTAAAACAAAGTCCAAAAGAGCACCAGCGAGTTCGTATTAGTCTTTTATGCCCTAAACCAGCGTAAAAAATGAACCGCAACACAAAAGATGGACCGTATAATATTTACAAACCGTCAGTTCAACCGTAGATCAGTGACAGAGAAGTCTCGTACCTGATGAAGGAATTCACGGCAGAAAGTGTCACACCCCAACTTTTGATAGGGCATGATGGGCACCCGACCCTTACTTAGGACCGAGCGAACCCACTGATCCTCGTGATACTCATAATCTTACTGGACTCTTAAATCATGAAATGAATGCATAATGTTAGCTTTTCAAAAATAAACATGCTTTTCGTCCTTCTCAAATCAAGTAAAATCTGTAACATAATGCATAATGACACATCGGCTTACAGAGCTGCTTACAGGACTGACATGTTATATACGTGACCCTGTCTACAAAATCCCTAACATAAATCAA
>NC_081348.1:4059604-4065076 GCF_029784015.1 Lycium ferocissimum
AGTAAAATGAAGAAGAAGAAGAAGAAGAAGAAGGAAGAAGAAGAAGAAGAAGAAAAAGAGAAAAGGGAAGAAGGAAAAAGGGAAAAACGAAGCAAGAAGGCCAAAAATGGTAGAAACCAGCAGCAAACGAAAATTTGACGCGTTTTTTTTGGCTCAGAGGGCTTTGATATGGGTTGGGTCAAAGTGGTTAAAAATAAAAACTTGGGGGAAAAGTGTAAAAACAAAGCTTGGGGTCAACGTGTTAAAAATATAACTTTGGGGAAATAAAACTCCCTAATCACTAATCCAAAGTTTATCACCCCTACTCAATTAAAAAAACTAGAGTTACCTCAACTCAATTTTAAAACCTATTTGTCACCTATAACTAAAAGGCCCTTCTTTCTTCTTTTTTTTTATTTTTTATTTTTTTATTACTTTTTAATTATTTTTTTTAAATGCATTTTTATTTTTATATTATTTATTTTTTATTTATTTTTTTCTCATTCCCAACCTTTAGTTCTTGTGGTTTCATGTAATTGCTCGTTTTTTTTTTTTTTTACTCATTTAGCAAAACCGTGTTATTATTCTAATTTTTTAAACTGCACCTATTAATATTGGAAAGAATGAGTCATTAACAAACTTGGCATATAACTAGTGACGTTATTAAAGTACGTAGAATTTCGTTGTGAATGAGGTTATAGACTTATATTTTCCCTTTCTTTTGAATTATTTACTTAAGTTACGTTGGAACTTACTTATGTAATGTTAGAATTTGACATAAGAGTATTATGTTAAACTTTTTCTTTTGGATTTTTGAATTTTTTACATTTTTTAATTTTAAGTTATTTGATTTCACATTGTACGTTGTTTATTTTTCACTACGTTTGATGAATTTTTTGTGTCAAACATTTTAATAATGTCAAACATTGACGTTCTCACAAAAAAGTTATTTCTTTTAAGTTTTATAATTAATTAAAATTAAATATTATTAATTTTAAAAATATATCAATTATTTTTTATAATATTAGTTACAAATATATGATTATTAATTAATATATTTAAAAAAAAAAGTGTTATTAAATAACTAATTTAATATCATTTATAAAGGCAAATATTTTTTAAATATTAATTTTAAATTTTTTATAATTAATTTTTTAAAAATCAACCTAACTATGTAACCAAAAGACACTCTTATAATTACACTGTAATTACGTCATGTGAATAAACGGGTCGTTATAATTACAATGCATTGTAATTAGAATAGTAATTACTACCCTAGTAGTGCAATTCAATTACCAGGTGGCTTCCCAAACAGGCCCTTGATGTATGTTTTATTTTAAGTTTCTAACCATTCGAAATTTACAATTTACTCCTTAATTGTCGTTGAATATTCAACCCCGCCGCTTCTTCTTCCTCAAAGTAAAAAAGTGACGATACAGATGGATTTTCAAAGTCATCCAAAGGACTTCATGACAAACATACCAAGTTGCAGCACAAGCAACATTGCGAGTACTAGACACCGGGTGGAATTAACTCGTAATAATTCGATTCAACTGGATATTTTCCAAGGTTATACTCTTTCTTTGCAGCTTCATCCTCTTGTATTTTGAGTTGTCCATTGTATTCATATTACTGCAGGGGCGGACCCACATAAAGCACTGTGAGTGCTCGAGCATCCATTGACCTCGTCCGAGCTTATATATATAATCCTAGAAAAATGATATATAGAATCTCTAAGGACCCATTGCACAAAAACACGTGTGGGTGCTGTGGCGTAGGAGCGGAAATCAAAGTTGTTTCTTACCTGAGATTGGGGCTCGAACCTCTCTTAGTGCACTTTCTTTTGGCAGAAACTCTGCTGGTTCTTAAGCATATTCTCTTTAGCTGTGCAGGTTCTTATTTCTCTAGCTTGCTTCTTAATTTTTTCTTCTTTTTTCTTTTTGTGCAGATTCTTCTTTTAAACTTTTTAAGTAAAATTAGTAATGCTAATGCTAACAGAATATTAATTAATTTGACTTGGCCCATGTACGGCAGAAGCGCCATACAAGCATAACAAAAGTTTATAAGTGAAGAGAGAATTGAGCAATGGACCTCCACGATGTTCTAAACCTGCTGAACCACTTGGTCGTAGGATTGTGTCGATTTAAGTGAATTCAACTTACGCAGATAATTGGTGCTTCACTTTTTAAATGATACTGCATTGTGCATTACACGATATAATTTTTTAATCATGACGTATTCAGTTGACCCCTTTACTATATGTGAGCTCGCCCTAGGTATATATCAAAGTTCCTTAGCGTTCTCTTCATTGTCCTAACGTGAACACAATAGTTTTTCTATTCCTGCGATTTGCCTTTTTGACGATCATCCTTTGTCATTAAAGGCAAGCACCCACGACCTTAAAATCCTGGATCCGCCACTGCCTAAACAAGTACATTCAACCTTTCATCTTAATTCATAATTTGGTGACTGCAAAGTGTATTCGTATGGTGGTAAATACTTATGTCTACGCTTAGTGTTTATATCAAATCAAATAATGTAACTTTTAGCATTTAAATATTAAATTGAAAATTACACAATACATAATCATGGCTAAGTGGAGGCCGGACGGATCGATGTAGCGCGTAGCTTATGGGTTCATCGAATTAAAAGAAATTCAACTCGAACTCTATATATGCGTTAAAAGTCCACAAAAAAGTATAAATAATAAATTTTGTACTTAATAAATCGAATAGGCTGTGGTAGAATTCCATACTCAATGTGTCGAACCCATAATGTTGAAATCTCGAATCCGCTTATGATTAAGTAAGAAATAGATACAAAAAACACGTGATATATTGCATTTATTGATTTAACATGATTTTACATAGGATGGATACAACTGGATAAAGGTGAAGCTGAGGTAGTAGCAGTTCTTAGAACAACAATTATATATGGGTGATCTATCAACTGGGATACTGTTATGAATTAGCCCTTTCTTGTGTTACTAGATGGCTGGCACGGGCCCAATCACAAGAATTTGCAAGAGGAAAAACAAAAATAACTCTCTTGGGTTAAATAGTGATCCGTAGCAAAAATGTCGCAAGCATAGAGCAATATATTTATTGGAAACAGACTACAATTGTTTCATCGAGTCCTTCATCAACATAGTCAAATTGCAAAAACTGTCTACACTTTATAACTTTCATTATACAGGCTACGAATTACTTGATATCGAAATCAGTACATCTCGAACTTTACCAAAGTGAACACATTGGGCCTCTTCCACCCACGAAATTTCGGATTTGTTAATGCTTAAAAAAATGAGCTTAAATGCACACATGATTTAATTCAGCCAGCATCTTTCTCCCAAATTCTTCATCTGTCATCCAAGCTTGCTACTCCTCTGTTTCAACAATGCACAGTTTCAAGAAAACGCAGCGCATAGGAATAATTCCAGAAAGAGGTCTAACCAAAGTCGATTGCCTCTGACAACGTGTGGCATTGTATACTTAATCCAGAGCTCCTTGTTCATGAACTCCCGCTACATCTTCAATGCTGTAGATTTCTGCATCTCCAAGATGGCATATATGCTGCACCGTAAACTTGTCTATATTGCAGAAAGATGTAGGGAAAGGTGAGCGGGAAACACCTCCAGATCACGATAGAGGAATAAAGTAAAATTGAAATCTACGTTTGTGCAAATCTAGTATTAGCTTATAGGATATTCAAGAGCGAACAAAGAAGAGAGAGCGGAAAAGAGAGAGCTTAATTTCCATTTTGAAATTCTAATACATCTGCAGACCAAGTTTCCAGAGAGTGCATAACATACCCGGTATAAAATTTTACAAAAACCTGCAAGCAGTCGTAAAGCAACGAAAAAGATCAAACCTTCCAGGTCTCCACAGACAAAGTCATGATTTGAAGTCTTCTTAAGCTTTCACATATATATATATATCTGAATCGCACTGTCAAAAAACAGCACTATCAAAACTTTACAACTGAAGAAAAAACAGAAATAATAGTCCCATTAATCAAACAAGAAAATTACAAGTGTTCGCACCAACAATTAAGTATAATTTTCAAAGCTTACATAGAGCAACATGTTTGTTCAGTCGGGGGGGGGGGGGGGTGGGTGTGGGGGAAAAGATAAAGGAAACTAAAAGGCATCAGATTTCAACATTGTTCCATTAAATTAAAATCACTCGGTTGATATGAACCCCGTCTTGATCCGTAGGATCTTCCCAACAGTTTGAGATTCTTCACCTATCTCATCAGTCAACCATAGTTATAATTGCTAAGCACGGGCAACCTATAGGTTGTCGTGAAATATAACGCGAGTGATTATTAGAGTAGTAGTATAGCTTGAACTACAAGCTAACACCGTCCAAAGTATATCTGTAATTCTAATTAAACAAAATAAAGGATAATAATTATTCATAATACAAGTTGTAAACTAATTACTGTACAACATCGACCAAACACTATTTTATCAACGGCAAACTAAAAGAAAGCTCTAACAAAAGAACCAAAAACCAACAAAAGAGCAAAAAACCACCTTTTACACAAATCAGACGGAACTCTAATATAGCGACAGCACCTTCAACTGCAGAGGCGAACAAGAATTTCGACGTAATAGTTTCATTGTAATAATTCTCATAAACTTGTTGGGTTAAGCAAACGTTGGATTTCTAATATATAGAAGTGGCACGACCTGAAGCTATGCATCTCCTATGTTCTTTCTTCGACCTAAACAAAAAGAACCAAAACAACTTAAATTTTCCCTTCAAACATCTGCACAGGGAATAGAAAGATAAAACAAATTGAATTGAAAAATAATCCGACAGAAACTACAACGTAAGCATAATCAAACCAAATATAATCATTATGAAGCAACTACGGACGTAAATTGAGAACTATAGGGAAATATATAGACACATAAAGAGGAAGAGACGATGGGGCAAAGATGAAATTTGATGAAAACATGAGAAATGTGTATAAGTCACCGTTCAATATCAACCAACCTCTCGGTAATGTGTATAAGTCACCGTTTCACGCTTACTTGCAGGGCGGCCCTGCGGAAAGGGAACCAAAAAATTAACAAGAAAAACAGTAGGCTAGCTACATGTGAAACAGTTTTGATATATAGCAAGAAAGCGGCTGCTTCATTCAAGCAGGTAAAGAGCAAAAACTCTTCACAAGTCAAATTTTGTCTTTGCCAAAGTCTTATTGTTTAAGAGAAAACAAAAGGCTACCAGGCCATCAAAGATGAAAGAGATGAAGCACAAGATGATAAGGAAATAACCATGGGAAAATCCAGAAAAAGTACAGTAAAAGGGAGGAGAGAACATAGAACCTGAAGAAAAGACGAATTGCAAAATGGTAAAACCTTTCAGAAAGTGGTATAAACCATAAGATCAAGGGGTGTGTCCAGAATAAAAGTCACGTGTTGGACTATTAAATATGCAGAGTCAGGCATTAATGCCATATTTGAACAAGGAAATCAAAACTGAA
>NC_081348.1:4065176-4072109 GCF_029784015.1 Lycium ferocissimum
ATAGAACACATGTCTCTCATCTAAATGTGTACTTGACGAAATGGAGAAAAAGGGTAATGGAGAGGAGCCGGATCCCAAAAATATAATCTGCTGACCAAATTATCCTCGGAAGCTGACATGACAACCGTGAGGTGCTTTAGGCCGCTTCTATATATTAGAAAAATATATATTTAGTGCAACAAAACAATATAATGAGATGCCCAACAATACATCAAGGTTAATAATGTAATAACATAAATATCTAAAAGGGCTATAATGTAATTTCAAAGAACTAGGGTTTCTAATCGTTATAATCACAGCCTCCCAACTAATTATAGTAGGGAATAATTTAAATAAATAAATATATATACATATAAACATAGCAATTTTCTTGAAGACTCACTTAAACTCAATACCCATTTTGCTTCACTTGAGTTTTTCTTCTTCTTCTTTTTTTTTTTTTTCCTCTCAGCAGCGTTTTGATTTATGGCCTTTGTATGTAAAAGCTTTACTACACACCTGAATCGACAACGTAGTAGTGTCGCTCAATCGGTTTTTTTTCAAAAACTTTGTAGCACTCGTGTCGGATCCTCAGAAAGTACATTACTTTTGGAGGATCCGACACACAGTTAGCTACAATTTTTAGGAATCTGAGCAACATAGATCTTTTATAGTACATATGTCAATTCAGGTTCGTATGAAAACTATGACATTCTTCAAAGGATGAAGTAATTTTTTTTAATACCGTTGGTGTTCAAATCAACTTACGCTCACGGATGATAGTATGTAGATCTTGAAACCACACTACTTCAAATTGCAATTTTTTTGGTAGGAATATAACTAATTATCGTCTCTCATTAGTATTTGGTAGGAATTAAATTATCATAATGTACAGAAGGGTTATAAATGTTATTACACATAACTAGGTTTTTCTAAGTGGTATAAACACAGCCTCCCAAATATTCTAGTTGCACATAAATACAACGGCCAAGATTTTCTTTGACATTACCCAATACATCCATATAAACACCACAACTTTTTAAAGCCTGAAATCAATTAATACACATTTTTGTTCACTTTTTAACAGCTTTTTGATAGCCTTTGTATGTCAGAGTTTGCAAACACACCTGAATCGTCAAATGTTTTTAAATATTTTTGATGATTCAGGTTTGTATGCAAACTATGACGTACTTCAAAGGACGGCTAATGTAGAGATGTATGCAAATCTCTTTTTTAACGGTGAGATTTGAACTTTGATCTTCCATAATTTTTAAGTACTTGTTTTATTAATAGCTAGGTCACACCATTCATGAGTGCATATTAATTTCAGAGGCCTTCTCTCACGTTTGCCTTCGTAACACTTTCCTCCCCTGTGGTTTATAATATTACGCTTACCTCCCTTATTTCAATTTTTGTGTAACAATTCTTTTTACCTATTTTTCATAAATGTAAATAAACAAGAGTTTGACTACTTTGCCCTTACTAATATACTCCTTTGTATAATATATTCTTTCCTAAATTCCTTCAAGATAGCTGCCAAAGACTAACACACAAATATAATCATGAATTTGATATATGAATTATATAATCATGCTTTACATAAATCTTAATGAGGTTTAACAATTTTGGTCAATGATTAATTTATAACATTAATTTATAACACCTTTAATAAATATATTAAGAGAAAAAGAGCACATCTGGGCGTTAAAGTATAGCATCAAAATATATAGAATAAGAATTCTTAATATGCAAAACCAAACGCCATGGCATTTGCAAATTAGTACTCCGTGATTTGCTGTCTTTTGCGTAAAAGATTGATGATGATCTTGCTTAGAAATAAAAGTGGAGACAGAAGATGAATTAAAAAGTGTGGATTCTATGGTTGTCTAGAATTAGGACTTTAGAGCGAAGGGTTTTTTATTCTTAAAAAACTTGTTAAAAAGATTTCTACAAAATTGTTTAATTAGAAAGGTTTAATTTAAAGAAGGGCACAATAGTCAAACCCTTATTATTTACATTTATGAAAAATAGATAAAAACAGGTGTTACAAGAAAATGAGAATAAGGGAGGTAAGCGTAATATTATAAATCACAAGTGTAACGAAGGTAAAACGTATATATGCCTCGAAATTATTCCTTTCTTTTTTATGTGTTGGTCAAGTTTTGGTACTTGAACTTTATTTTGGAATGTGACATATTCATTGGTGCCAGCTAAATTTTGTCGCTAAGATTAGCCATGAATCATTAAAAAACTACATTAGTTATGGACCTTAGGTTTAAGGACGGTATGTTACTTTTCTTTTTTCAATGTTTATAGTTACAGTCAACTATTTCGTGGTCTCGAACCACGAAAAGGAAGAGGAAGTGGTTGGTCTTTCCATTTACTACTTTTTTTTTTTTTCCGTTTGTTTGGGAAAATTAGAATGTACAATTAGTCTCTCTTGAAAATAGGGAATACCCAGTAATTTTCTTTGCGTACAATTGTATACAGGAAATTTATTGCAACTTACTCCCTCTATTCACTTTTACTTATTCACTATTCCAAAAATAAATTTTCACTTTTACTTGACCACCTTCGCATATCAAGTTAAAAAATAATTTGTTTTTCCTACTTTACCCTTAGCATTAATTTCTCATTTCAAATCATTTTCCAAATCCAATACAATTATACACCATTTAATATGAGTATCATGGTAAATATGCACTTCATTTATTATTTCTTAAGAAGTGTGCAAAGTCCATAGTGGACAAGTAAAAATGAACGCAGGGAGTATTTAATTTGTTCTTGTCAACTTTAAACGATCTAAATTATCACCTTAAATTATTATTTTACGAGTTGTGTTGGAACCTTGATTATCATTAAATCAAGGGAATTCAACCTCTAATTAAAAATTATTAAAGGGTTCGGAACCCTTTAATAATTTTTATTTCCATTTAGGTTTCGCTGAGAAAATAACTAAAATAGTACTCCCTCCGTTCACTTTTACTTGTCCACTATGAAATTTGCACATCTCTTAAGAAATAATAATTAAAGTGCATAATTTATCATGATACCCATATTAATTGGTGCATAATTTTAATAGACTTAAAAATAATTTGAGAAAGAATTAATGTTATGGGTAAAACAGAAAAAATAAATTATTTTTTTGTGATATGCTAAAGTAAACAAGTAGAAGTGAACGGCGGGAGTAGTGCATAGATAAGTGTGTGTGTTTGTGTGTTTATTTACCCAAGAATTGGGCCTGGTAAGTGGTTATCATATTTAACGTAGATGCACAAACTTGTTTTCTGGAAGTTAATCTCATAAAAAGTTTTTTAAAAAAATACTTAAAAAGAGTTAGTAGTGAATCCTAATTTGTAATAGTTTGTACCTTTTAGTAGTTTTTTAAAAAAATACTTAAAAAGAGTTAGTAGTGAATCCTAATTTGTAATAGTTTGTACCTTTTGTGTTTTCACATGAAAGATTAACAGTTAAATTGTATTATTACTGAAAAATAAACACAGTTTGTCCTAACAATTGAGAGGAAGGAAATGCACAAATAGTTGTTTTTAGAATCATAATTTAAAGAATGCTTAAAGTTTACAAACTAAATTAAAAATTTAACTGCCTCTTCAAATTTCATACTGGCAAATTTGAAATTTAAACGGCAAAAATCAAACTTCAAATCCAATAATCTCTGCAAGAAGCCAACTTCAGACTCGAAACTTTAAACTTAAGGTTTGAAGTTTGGCTCTTGCAGATCGAGCCTATCAAATCTAGAGTTTTTAATTTTAAATTTAGGGCTTTTATGCTTTAGACGCAAATGTCTGAAGTTTGCTTTTGGCAAAGTTTAACTTGAGACCGGAAGGTATGAAGCTTTATGTATTAAGTTCAGGAATTTAACTTGTTATCAAGTGGTTAAATTTCAAATATTTTATAAAATATTTGGCTATGTGTTAAAGGAATCACATGCACTACCTGTTACGTAGTTGGGATTTTTACATGGTGTAACTAACATTTACTCGGTATTTATCATTAGTAGCTATAGTTTAAAATAATTATAATACATAGCTAACTTTGAATAACTAATTACAATTCGCATCGCTGCTTCACCTTTTAACAGCGCAACAAACATCTTCTCCCTTCTCAGCCTCTCTACTTTCAGCTTCTGCTCTTTCACACTTCTCGCCTGAGATGATACTTGATAAGTTGGTATTTTTACTAACTTATCTCTTCTTTATGCTTAGAGTTTTGTTATGTTTGATTGAATAAATTAGTGCATTTACTATGGTTTACTTCAATTTTATAGGTTTATATTATTGAAAAGTGATCATGAAGAAATCAAGTGAAAAACAAGTAAAAAAGAGGTCAAAGTGAAGAAAATGAGAAAAGTGCAAAAAGTGGCCAGAACTGCAATTTCGAAGATCTGAAAATCTTGGGCTGTTTTTGTCATCTATTAGTGGGGAAGATTGTGAAACTATATAAACAAGACATGGGAAAAAAATATTTTCATCTTTGGCCATATTTTCAAGCTTGGGGAGCTAGAGTTCATCAACCCACCCTTTGGAAGAGAAGATTGGAGCACTTTAATGAGCAAATTCTTAACCCTTTCTTCAATTTCATGTTATGTATTGAATATCTAAGTGTGTAGTACTCTATTCCATTACTTGAAACTTGTTTATGAAAATATACATTTTTAAAGTTTTGGATTGAAACTCTTGTTATGCTTATGTATTGAATGATTTTTATTTCTAATGAAGTGAGTCTTTGTTTCTTTAATTAATCTTGTTCTTTAATGTTTCTTAGGGGATTAGCTAACCCTAAGACTCACCCATTTGCTTCGATTTGGGCTCGGGAGTGAAAATTGAGGTTGGAAAAAATTAATTAACAAGGATTTAGGGCTTTAAACCTCATCTAATAATTTGAGCTAGGAATAGGAAAGTTAACTTGAGATTAATTGGTAGTGCTTAATATCACACTCTAAAGCTTGAAAAAGTTTAGATTGAAGTTCATTGATTTGGTTGGAAGACTTTCAATAAGATTTTAGAAATCATTTTCTATTAGCATAAACTCGCTCTTAGTTGTAAAATCATAAAATACATTGGATCGTTACTTGAGAGTAATTTTCCGTGTTTCCATGCTTGTGGTCATTGATCATTTTATTTGCTTTGTAGGTTAGTTTATCTATGTTAATTTAAATCAAAAATCAAATATTGAAAAGTGTTTGGCTTAGCTTAGATGGCGATTAATCCTTTACTTACTTAATCGCCTATTATATTGTTCCCTGTGGATTCGACTCCGATTCATAGTTGGTCAAACTATCTTGCGAAGTCCGTGTAAACTTTCTCACTTGAGGAGTGGTTTTGGACGTTATCAATACTCAAATTGGGATTCTTAATACCTCTAGTGGCTGCCTGAAGGATAGCAGCAACAGCAACATCCATATTGACCCCAAACTCTTGCTGTAAACTTCTATTTAGTATCAGATTCGTTGGCTGCCTGAAGAAATTGACTGGATCTATTAGTAACATAGAACTGTGACTATTGGAATGAATTCATGGCCACCGCCGTTGTAATCTCTCCGTCGCGAAATCAGATTTTTCTCAAATCTGAGTGTATTTTCTCAGATCTAATTGTATTTTATTTCTTGTATCTCAGATCTGAGTGTATTTCATTTCTTGTATCTCAAATATGAGTGTATACGTTATTTTTTTAGTGTAAATTACAATGTTTCTTTATGTATTTTTCGCTTGTATTGCGAAGGAGATCTTTTTGTATACAAATGAATACATTGAATTTGAATACTGCTGAATATCCCTATACTTTTTTGCATTTATGTTGTTTGAATACATTCGAATTGAATGCATTTGAATTGAATACAACAAAATATAGCCGAATTGGAATACAACCGAATTTGAATACACGTTACTGTAGCTATGAAAAGTAATTAGCAAAAGTGTAGCTATGCCTAAAACAACCCTAAAGTTTAGTCATTTGTGTAAGTTCCCCTATGTAATTTTCTACCAATTTGAAATGGCAAACTTGGCCCAAATCTTTAGTAGATTTAGACTTTTGGCCCATTTCAGAAGTTTGTTTCCATGGGGCAAAAGAGGTTGTTATAGAATGTCAAAACTGTACAAGTCGAAACCAAAAGAGGATAAAATCCAGAATTAAGAATTAACTATTTTGATAGCACGAGAGTTATGTGTCACGAAAAAATGTTAAGATCATAAGTTTCAGAAGTCCTTTTTTTTACCAGATCTCGTAATGAGTCAATCTACGCCACATTAGAACAAGAAAATATAATGAATCAGTTTCGTAGATGCTTGTATATTAAGTTATTTCACTAATAAAGAAGCATGAATTAGCTACGGAAAGTTAAACAGCAAAATTCACCACTAATTCTATTTACCAATGGATTAGTGACAGAGTATAAAAAAAAAAATTGTTAGCTACGACTAATTTAGTGATAGATTAACGACGAAGTTCATAGCTAAGTCTAATTTTTTTTCCTGTAGTTTTTATTGTCAAATGATATACGTGCTTTGCTCACGCGCAAAGCGCGTATACTAAAACTAATATAAATAGACACATTATTACCCTACAAATAGTGAAAGGACATCAATCCCAAGTTTCTAGAAGAGGAAAATAATTAATATTTGCATAAATAGCCTTTTTTGGGGCTACTGTTTTAATTATATGATATATCCCTTTGTTTACCCCGAATTCGGATAATCAATTAAATTTGTGAGTAGGTATAGGATATGTGGTTAAGCCTCAATCTATTCGATGAAAAATATATATATAGGTATGATACGAAGAAAGTAATAATAATTCGAGATCCGCTATAGATTCGTGTATCTAATAACATATGAATATTGCTTGATTGGATAGATTTAGGATATGCGAACACAATGAAGTCCTACAATCCGATATTGAGGGAGAGATTTGTATATATTTGCTAATACAAAGTGT
>NC_081348.1:4072209-4082209 GCF_029784015.1 Lycium ferocissimum
GTTATTATGCTAAAAAAAAAATGGGGTTGATGGGGGTATTTATACCCCACCTAGGTCGGTTTCACCGACCTTCTCACGCGGGGCCAGCGGAGCCATTTGGCGGCTTTTAGGGTCTTGCTCTTAAAATGACCATAACTCTTGATTCCGACATCGTGTGAGGGCCCACGACCTATGGTTGGAAAGATCTTTCAATTATCTACAACTTTTATTCTTTGTGTTTTTCCAAATTCCAAACTTATAATGCCTTGTTTGCCACCTCCAAATCAACTCATCCGAAAACGTTTCCTTAAATCGTCCTTTTGGAGGGCTTATGTCCATATTTGGCTTACGGGTCCTTCTTAGGACTTGCTCAACTTTCCATGTACTACTTGTATCACTTATAATATATCCTTTATAAAATTCCGACATGTAGGCCCCACCTTAACTCATGGTTTCGAGGGCTATCATCGAGTGATCATGTTAACCGATTTACTTCATACACTTTTCAAATGTCATATATATGTTCTTATGCTCAGATAACATAATCTTCATCCATAATCCTTGTGTAACTCTGCTCTCCCCTAAGCTCATACTAAGCCGTCCACAGTCTTGATAACGCGAAATTTTCCAAGGTGTAACAGAAAGTATGGACCGTACATTATTTACGGTCCGTAAATCCCACCGTTGATCAGCTACAGAAAAATCTCAACTGAAAAAAAAAAAGTGCGGGCCAGTTATATGAATAGTAAAATATTTACGCTTCGTAAAAAAGGAGCGTAGATCTGGGCGGTAGAAGGAGATTTTACGGACAAGAACTGTAGATTTTACGAACCGTATAATATTTATGGTCCGTATATTAATCCGTCGGGGAAATTTTGTCAACACGTTTTTCACGACTTAGACTCTTACAAATATCTGATGTAGGTTTCTTGTAGGCTACAATTCACCAGATTTCAAATTTATTTCCTTAACATTGAATACTCATAGTTTTTGAAGTCTTTTTGGGATTACAAACAATTGCAATTATTTTCTCTTCAATTCCAAGTAATCATTTGTAAGCATTATGATCTCAATTATTTATTATTGTTCTTCTTCTCTTTCTTCTATGAGTAGCTAAACACCTTTACTAAGGTTGTGAACCCAAGAACGAGTGTTTGGTGATTGGGGATTGTGATTGATCTATGCATAATGGATTGTTAGGGTTTATTTGTTCTTCGTTTTCATCATATAGTCAGTGGTTGCAAACACTAGCTAATGCCATAAACTTTGATCTATTTGGGAAAATAACTAGGGTTTGGTAAGAACAAATAACAAGAACTCAAGGCTTTAAACCTTGTTTAATAAATTCACTTAGGAATAAGAGGAATTTACTTGGCATAATTAACTGTTCTTCATGCATACTTTATTATCTTTGGGAAAAGCATAGAAAGAAATAATCTTTTCTTCTTGGGAAATAGTCTATATTCACATAGAAGTTAGGTGCATTCATACAACGATCCATTAGAAGTATATCAAGATCAAGATCTATGATCATACATACACTTTATCTGACCGGGACACGACCTTGGTTCTTTTTACCCATATATTTACAACTTTAAATTACTAGTCACTTTAAATTAGTCCACAAACCAATACTCTCATAAAATTCTATTTCTGGAATACACCAGGACCGTAAAATTAGTATAATATTTATTTAGTAAACTTTTCACATCATATTCTCTGTGGGATTCAACCCCAACCTTGTTGGGTTACTATATTTGACATCGCTTACTTTACGCTATTAACAACTGTAATTTGAGCGTATCAAGTGCCCAGATCAAAATCAATGCAGAAGTCAATGTCGCGATCGGGTGGAATACCCGGCAAATCGATTGGGAATACCTCTGCGAACTCGCTCACAATAGGAATGGACTCAAGGGGTGGAGATACGACAGTAGTGTCACGCATATGAGAAACCCCTTGTTGACTAATTTCTTCACCTAAAGGAATGAAATGATCTTCTTCGGAGCGGGGCTAGGAATACCCCTCCACTCAAGTCTAGGAATGCCCAGCATGACCAACGTGACTGTCTTGGCATGACAGTCCAAGATCGCATGGTAAGGAGAAAGTCAGGTCATGCCTAAGATAATATCAAAGTCCACCATCTCAAGAATCATCAAATCTACCCAAGTGTCATACCCCATATAAGTAACCAAACATAACCGATAAACTCGATCAACAACAACAGAATCTCCAACGGGAGTAGACACATGAGCAGGTATATCTATGTTATCACAAAGTAAATCCCAATCAACGGCATGATAAGTAGACACATACGAATAGGTGGATCCAGGATCAAATAACACGGATATTGCTCTATGACGAACAAAAATGGTACCTAAGATAATAGCATCTGAGGCCTCTGCCTCGGGTCTACCAAGGAATGAGTAACACTGGGCCCCACCACGTCCAGACTGAGACCTAACTTTTGAACTTTGAGACCCACCTCTACCAACCTGGGATCCACCTCTAGAAACTCGAGAACCACCGCGGCCTGACTGAGCACCCACCGTCCCTCTGCGAAGCACAACCTCGACTACCAGACTATGTCGGAGTCCCCTGAGACTGATAATCCCTCCTGGCTCGGGACATCTTCTAGAAATATGACCAAGCTCTCTACATGCTGTTATATCCCGTATTTTTATACGACGGATTATTCGTAAGCTAATCGGCATAAGTCTAAGGACAAAACTATTTTGGGATACGAGGTAGAGACTTTTAACCTCCAATTTTGTTTTAATGCACAAGTTGCTTATAAATTTTATTTGGTATAGAAATATTAATGGAGATTAGGGAATAATTAACCATGATTAGATTATTAAGTGAGATTAAAATTTAATTACCTCACTAATTAGCCATTAGTGGCCGTGTGGGCCCCACCCGTGGCTTGGCCAAATTTGATTGGCTCAAGCCATGAGTGGGACATGTTTCCACCTTATAGGAATCATATATAAGGTTAATTGATGACAAGGAAGCCATTTCATCAACTTCACAACCTTAGAAAACCTTAGAGATAGAAGGAGAGGCTCTCGGCCATGGCTGGCATAGATTGAAGCCCTTGGATGTTGATCAAAATTTGATTTTCTTCTAGCATTTCAACCAATTGGAAGGTCCCTAGTAACGTGAGGTAGCCATTGGAGCAATCAAAATATTCATTCTTGCAATTCACAAATTCTAGCCAAGTTGAGAAGTCAAGTGTTAAAGGTAAGGTTTAATCCTCTTTTACATGTATTAAGGGTGGTTTGAGCATGTTGTAACGTGTAGTTATAGATGAAATTCATGGAATTATGTATGTTGGTGTTGGAGCCGTGTAGGGGCTGTTTTGTGTAGAAGAGGATGAACTAATTTTACTTAGTATTTTGGTTGTTGTTGTTATAGATTTTATGATGAGAATGAAGGATTTAATGGTTCAAGTTGAAGTTGAATTGTTTGTGGGCTGTTGTAGAAGTTAATATGATGTTAATATAGTTTCTTGCATTTATGTGAATAATGTTGTTAACGTGTGGTTGTTGGTATAGTTCATGAATTTGGATGAAAAGAATGTGTTGTTGTTGTTCTTGTTGAGCTTGGAAGATCATATGTAGTATTGTGTGTTGGTTGGGCTGTTTTGGAGTGTTGTACGGGCTGTTCAGAGTGTTCTCGAGTCTTGTTTGAATAGTCTCGGGTTGATACTTGAATGTATGATCATTGATGTTGGCTTGGTTGTATGTGGTTGGTTTAAATGTAAAGGAAACGTCGTTAAATTATTTAGAAAGGAGTTACTAACGTTAGAATACGTTTTGGATTCCCCGTAACTTAACCGTAGTTCTTGACGTCTTAATATAGGTTGAGACACTATTATGGCGTATACGTGTTGTGTTGCGAGTAAACACTAAAGGTATGTAAAGCCTATCCCTTCTTTCTTTTGGCATGTCCTAGATGTAAGTAAGATAAGATATGAGCTTTGGGGTAATTCTATTCATGAGTTCCGAGCATGTTTTATGATTCTTATTCACTTCTTGATATTAGAATTCTTAAAATAGTCGAGCTACGCCCTCGAGCTTTCTATATGATCGGGTAGTAAATGATACATGAAAGTTGCTATTCCCGAAAAACTCTATAATGACTAATGACCATAACTTTTATAAATTTGTCTCGTATTAATTTGATACATGGCTATGATCCCCGAGGCGTTATTTGACATAGTTCGTAATGATATTCATAGAGGACCGAGGGAGACTATTATCCCGATACTCGAGCGTTAATTAGTCTACTTATCTATTGAGTCTCAAAAGATGATTTATATGCATATGGTTACTCACTACTCGCTCGTGCATACCGTTATTACATCTTTCACCGAGTCCCCGTGCCGGGTATGTTATCGTGTACCCACCGTTGCACCACCGCGTCCCTCACTGAGGGCCGGGTACGTATATATATATATATATATGATGATATGATGATGTGATGATGGCGCCGAGCCCCATGATGGGCGGAGTATGATATATGAGAGATTCACCGAGTCCATAATGGGCCGGATATGATAGATGACATAGACATGCATGATTTTATTTCATAAGACACAATGCACAAAGTGATTCCTGATTATCATATTTGCCTCCCCCGAACCCCCTACTTCGCTTATGATCTTTCTCATCGTATTTCATGTTTTATATACTTAGTACATATTTCATACTGATCCCCTTTCTTCGGGGGGCTGCGTTTCATGCCCGCAGGTACAGACGCTCGTTTTGGTGATCCGCCAGCTTGGGATATCTATTCATCTATCTTGGAGTGCTCCGTTGTTCCGGAGCCTAGACTTTTGGCACAGATCTTCTGATATATGTATATGTGTTTACCCGTGTACACGGGCCCGTCCCGTCATATGATACCGTTGTTACTCTTAGAGGTCCGTAGACATATGTGTGGGTTGTATATAGTTACCGTTCAACAGGTTCGTATGATTTATGTTTTTGGGAAGTTCCCATTCATAGTGGCCCTTGTCGACTTGTGTATGCATATATGTTTTGGGATGTCAGATGTAGGGCGCCTTGTCGGCTTGCGTATATATAGTTGGAGCGTTCCCACATGTTATGATAGCCTTGCCGGCTTATGTGCGATATTATCTATTGGTAGTTGTGACTCCACAGGAGACAGGTTGTCTTGATATATATATATATATATACATGCGACAGTTTTGAGATGACATCTTGCCTTTTTATGTATGAGTTCCTTATCATGCTAGTTGTGGACTGATTATAGCTAACAGGTGTGTATACGAGTGTCCACGGACACTAGTCAATTAGCCACGCTGGGTCATGACACACGCAAACCAAATTTCCCCACGGGACAGAGACTGATAAACTAAAGCTGAGGACCCGACTGAAAAATCCCTGTTTATTGGTCGAGTAAACGAGCTTTCTGGAGCTCTCTGCCTGGGTGGCTCACTGAGGGAAGCTTGCAAGGCTGAGTGCACAGGGCGGCTGGAATATGGCTAATACTACCTAGAAGACTGACCAGCGCCTCTCAAACTAGAACCACCATAACTTCCAATCTGACGCTGCCTCTTCTCACCACCCCCTTCAAATGCACGGGCCTTAGAGGCCTCAACCAAAGAAGCGTGCTTAACGATGGACTGTAAGGAAGCCCCCATAGCCTCCATCTGAAGGAAAGGAATCTGAAAAGAATCAACTATCCCACCAACAAAACGCCTAATCCTGCCAGGCTCAGTAGGGATCAAAGGAGTGGAATAATGGGCCAGATACAGACAGCGGGTCACATAGGCCTCCACAGACATAGCCCTCTGCTGAAGATGTAGAAACTCATCCCTACGCGCCTCCCTCAAAGCCAGGGGCACATACTTCTCAAGGAAGGTCCGGTACAACTGAGTCCAAGTTAGGGGAGGAGAACCCCCAGGTCTGCAAGCAAAGAAATACCTCCACCAAGTCATCGCGTCACCGCGAAACTGGTAGGACACATAGTCAACTCCATGGGACTCTACGATCCCCATCCTCTGTAGCAACTCATGCATATCCAAGATGAACTCATAAACGTCCTCGACAGAAGTTCCCGAAAACCTCAGCGGCTCTAACTTCCTAAACCTCCCAACAAGATCCTGATCAGTCAAGGTCATAACAGCACCCTCCACGGGTCTAAGATCATCCCCCGAGGCTGGCACTGCACCAATACGGGGAGCCACAGCTGCAACTGTTACACCTCGAAAAATTTTCCGTTGATGCACAAAGGAATAGGCTAAAGCAGAGCACGAAGTATGCGATATTTCAATAAGTAAGGAATGACATTTGATGACCCTAATTATGGTTTCAAAGACATTCGAGGTTAGACAAGAAAGTTGGCCAAGAGAAGGCGAGGTATACATTATGTATCAGAATGGATTTATGAGTAACAGATTATTAATGGCTTAATGATGTTTTGGAGAAGAGCTATAACTTCCTTTAGATTGTTAATGAGGTGTTAAACAAGTGTTAAGAAGGTTCCATAAGGATTGGGGATCAAACGAGTCGACGAAAATGAGATTCGGAAAAACAATGGATTGTACGGTCCACTATACGAACCGTACAAAAGATACGGGACGTATGTATGGCCGTATAACCTCGTCCAGAAGGGCCTCCATCGGAAACATTATACGGTCACACATACGGACCGTATAAATTGTACGGACAGTATGTGTGTCTGTATAAATGTGTCGGGACAGCTTTGGGAGTTTTAAATAAGGGACCCAAGTTCATTATTTTCATTTCCCATCTTCTCATTTCCCTCTCCTCACCTTAAGAACTCTCTAGAATACTCTCCACACTTCCTATACAAGAATCCAAGAGAAATTTATGATCAACTTCATTAAACCAACAAGAATCAAGTGTATGAAAAACATTGAAGTTCATCCAAGCCAAGAAATTCATATGGAAGTGAACTAGGGTTTTGGTGCAAGAGAGTATTTCCACTCAAGGCTTGTTCCTACACTATCTAAGGTAAGTTTCATAATCTTTTCATGTTGTTTGAAGTATTGAAAATTTGAAACACTTGGATTGAAGAAGAACATAGAAAATGGGTCATAAATGTGGGAATAGTGCCATTGTTGAGTAGTAGTTGGAATGAATCATGAGAAATAGATATGTTGTGATTGTAGGTAGGTTATGAATGACATTTAGAACATGGAATAAGCATTGTATATGAAAGAACGCGATAGTGAACTATGGTCATGATTATGGAGGAATTGAAGTGAAATTGTGAAATGTGGATAATGCAAATAAATGATGACTATTGTTTATGATATTGCGATTGTTGTTATGAATGTTTGGGAGTTGATATGGAATATGGAGGAGGTCGTATGAACAAAGGAAATGCTGCCCAATTTTCTCTAGCTTTAGTAGGCATGTTCTTATAACCGATTAGCTAATGTTAATACGAACTTTCTTGAAGGTAGAAACGCGAGCATTGAAGGAGAATAACCAAGCGATAGAATTGTTAAACGAAAGAGGTATGTAAGGCTAGTCCCTTCTTTCTAAGGCATGACTCTATGGTATGAATCTTCCTATCTTTCTATGACTTCTCTACATATATGTATGTATTGGAAGTGATGAGTCTACATTATAAAGAGCTTTCATGAGGTAAAGTTAAGAGGTACATTATGGATATGATGATGAGCCCAAGTCTAGAGACCCTAAAGCTCATGATATGATGTTTCTACTAAGCTGATGACTTTCGTACGATTCCTTGATATTATTCATTGTCGCTAGACCCACCTTATGATGTTAGTCCCTTCCTTTTTAGGCATGAATTCTAGGGCACGATTTTCCCTCCTTCTCCATGAATTTCCTACATCCCGAAGGACTAAGAGTCTATGTTCATGAATAGTCATATGAGATAGAGATACGAGATACATTATGAGCATGATAGTGATGACGATGAGTCTATGACTACGGGGAGCTACATATGTATGAGATAAAGAAAAGAGGTAGGACACGATATGATAATTGACGATGATAAATTAAGTCTAAGAGTCCAAAAGTGAGATATGATGCCCATAAAGTTAATGATTCTAAATATGGTTCCATTGACGTTTTTCTTGTGTACACTCACCTTAAAACGTTCGTCCCTTCAAGGTGAGATATGATGATTATGAATACTCCCTAATGTAATCGGGGGTCCACGACCTTACGTCACCCCGACACAGCTATAGTTGCCCTCAAGTTCTAATGCATGTTTTGATGATAAATGTATAATGATGTTAAATTTTGATAAAGTCATGATATACCTATGAGATGAATAATAGTGATAAGTATATAATATGTATGATGATGTGATTCCACCGCGCCTAATTGGTCGGACATGTCACCGCTACGGCGGGCTGCTATGATTCCACCGCGCCTAGAAGGCCGAACACGATCACCACTAGTGGGCTGCATGCGAGTACACCGTGCCTAGAAGGCCGGACATGACCACCATTAGTGGGCTGCATATGATGGTTACCCAGACGTGGGTTGATGATGATAATGTATGTATGACAAGATGATGTGTTCGCTATGGTAACTCATAAGATATGCTTGTGTGTAAGATATGTATAAAATGTATCCACTTAAAAGAGTAAGTAGGTTATATTTTCATCTGATGCCCTATGATTCCCTACTTATGTTCATTTCATTCATGCCTTACATACTCAGTACAATGGTCGTACTGACGTCCGTTTTCTTTGGATGTGCGTGTTCATGCCCACTGTGGTAGACAGGAGGCGACCCGGACTCGTAGGAGTCGTTAGTTGATCGAGAGCACTCCATTGTTCCAGAGGTGCCATTGGTTTATTCTTTTGGTATATATATGTTTTGGGCATGACGGGGTCCTGTCCCGTCCATATGTCTAGTACTCTAGTAGAGGCTCGTAAATACGTAGGTGTGGGTAATATGGTCTCACTAGTTCTTACGTATATGTATGTGTGTGTGTATATATATATATATATATATATATATATATATATATATATATATATATATATTATTTTGATAGCCGAAGGGCTTATGGTTATAAAAGTAAATGCGTTTCAAATGATAACAGCTTTCTATGATTATGAGCATATATTACGAATGAGAGCAGATGAGTAATGGAATGAGTGGTGTTCGGTGGTTATCACCGGATACCCGTCATGGCCCGTAGCCGGGTCGTGATAGAAGTGGTATCGAGAGCGGGGTCTAGGAAGTGTCTACGAGCCATGTCTAGTAGAGTCTTGTTTATGGTGTGTTGCGCGTCACGCTAATAAACAGGAGGCTACAAGGCATTTAGGAAAAATGACCATCTTTCCTCTTATGAGATCGTGCGATAGAGCCATGTTATAAGATTTTCGCCTCCCTAATGGTGCGTTTGTGATTTCAGTAAAGTCGGTGAAAGAAAAAGCTACTGCAGCCCAGAGGGGCAAAGCAGTGATTGCAGAAGGGCCGGAACGGGGGCCAGCTACGGATATGGAGGAGAGTGAACCCCAAAATAAGGCCCTATCTCGGCTTTTGCGTACCTCGCCCGCTTTAGAGGATCAGAGGGAAGCCCCAATTTTAGCTCCCGCACCCCAGTCCCTTCTCCAGACACCTCGGGCCAAGAGATGAGACAGGCCATTCTTCTATTAACTCAGTTAGTGCCCGCTCAAGCTTAGCGGCAGGATGTGGGCCACGATAACAGGGATCGGAGAAAAAGAGTTAATTCTTCAGGGTTTGATCATGAGCTTAGGGACGCTCCGAGACGTTACAATTCTCCAAGCACTCAGTTCGTTCAACAACTAGCGCTCCTCCACAGTTTCTTGGACCCAGGTTTGATGGATCTACTAATTCCAGGCTGCCCCAGAGTCTCAGAGTTCCCAGTTCTCGGAGTAGGGGTGATTCAAGCCAGATGAGGTTACCTGTACCACGATGTGGTCAATGTAAAAAGTTACATTCTGGACTGTGCCGCTTGGGTTCGGATGTTTGTTATGCCTGTGCTCGGCCAGGTAATTTTAGGCGTGATG
>NC_081348.1:4387209-4507156 GCF_029784015.1 Lycium ferocissimum
CCTCACTTAGATTTCCATTTAGCTTTCCTACTTGTACCATTGGCTGTTCAGTTGTGATTAAGGACCTCCAAGGGTGGCTTGGGACCATAGTTTGAGTTGAGGAGGTTTGTCTAAAATAGATCTTCCTCTGGACTTCCTGTTTTGTCATGACTGTCTAAACATCTCTAGGTGTTCTATGTAAGGGTCTGGTTGTAGTTTATACTAATGTATTGCTTGGTATAAGTTATGTGCTCTGAATTAGGGTCTGGGTCTGTTGAAATCACGATTGGTCTAGTCCTTTGTATCTCATGTAATAAATTAGGTTCATGGGATTAGTTTGAAGTCACAAGCTCTTTTGAATGACTTGATTTGCCTTACGTCTTGTTATTTATCACTTGGGGGTTTGTCCTGGTCTGGGGATTAATTAAAGGAAGGGTCAAGGAGTCTGTTTGAAGTAAGTGTCTAAACTGGTCATTGCCTACCCTATGTGTCCTATGTGATCATGTATTATCTGGAAGTTTGAAGTTTTGAACCTAGCTTGATTATAGTTTGCCTTGCTTGATCATATGTGTCATGGGAAGAATGAGGTCCTGCTATGTTAAAAGCTTGTTATGTTGAACCCAATTTGATTACTGCTTGTCTCATTATGGTTAAGTGTCATGGGAAAGTCAAGCTTTATTATGTTTGAACCCAACCTGATTATTGCTTGTTTTATGTGGTTATGTGTCAAGAAACAGTAAAGGCTCATTGTGTTGAACTTTAGCCTGGTTGTTAGTGTCTCATCTGACCATGTACCTGTGGGAAAGATTGAAATTCTAAAAAGAATTGGACCTAGCTAGTCTGGTCACCACATGGTCCTCTCTTAGATAATTTTGTTTGTTTGAAAGTTGAAGTTGTCATGTGTTGGACCTGGCCAGATCATGTCTGTTCTATAATGGTATTTTGGTTCTAAAAAAGTGTGCTCTTTGTGGAATCCCACTTGTTTTCACTTATCAACCTGTTTGGCCGGATTCTTGTTATCTCACCTAAATCTTACTTAGCTGATGAAACTTGGCATTTTGTGGTTGGAATGATATATATTGAAACAAAGGTTGTAAAAAGGTGATTCTGGGGGGAAGGGTTTTAACTTGACCAAGGTTCTTCACTTAGCTTTACTTCTTGTTGGGTTGTCCTATTTGTGGCAAATATGGGAATTTGTTAGACTACCTCTGCGTAGAACATGTGGAGTGTGTCGTTGTGATGTGTTTGAGTCTAAAAAGTTTTTCTAAGGTCACTATAATAAGCTAGGTTCAGGGCAGTTCTAAGATAGGCCATGCTTGATAAAAGAGGAGGCAAATCATCTAGTCTAACAGGTTGATTAATAGGTAATTGTTGTTTGTTTCTCACCTAGCAAAACGAATATGGTTATTCTGATAAAAGGGGCATAAAAGGATTTTAAGGTTGATAGTTTGGCTAGGAGTACATGCATGTGTGTGTGGCCCATGGGCCATGTCTATGTGCAGGAAACCTTTTCCTTTGAGAACTTGCCGCCTAGTTACAATAATAGATAAGTAAACGATAAAAGAAGGAAGGATGATAGGATCTTTGGTATTTTTGTTACAAATATTGCTTAACTTGTCCTTGGGTGGTCTTCTCTAGACACTGTGGTGTTTTCTTTTGATATTAAGAGATGAATTCTTTCAAAAAAGAGTGGTGATAAGGCTAAAATGATGGTGTGGAAGTCTGTTGATTGTCTCTCTGTGTGGCCTGATCCTAGTGGAAAAGACAAGTGTGTACTCTTCCCTTTGAACTACAATGTGATAAAAAAAACAAAGACTTTTTTCTATGATCTTGGTTTTAAGTTTGAAGTTGTTTGGAAAAACTAGTTTGATTGTCATTTGTTATATGTCCATGTTGTGTCTGTCTTCTAGTACTCATAAGGGAATTTGATAAAAAAGACTTTTTGGGTTCATTTTGGAAACAATGTGAGATAATTAAGTTGTCCTAGATCTTTCATGGCCTTTAGTAGAGTCACTAGGGTATGAGGGGGAGGGCATAAATGAGAGGAGAGAGGTCTTAGGAGAGTGAAGGTGAGCCTGGGCATGGACTGGAGGTAATGACCAGTGGAACCCAGGATCCCTTTGCTGAAAGGGAGATTCAGGAGGAGGAGATGGGGAGGTGATGACCCCACCCTATCCTGCTTCTCCTTTCCTTACCCTGAGATCACATCCTTTTCTTTTAGAACTCTTTTTCATGGCTTTGGGACACACAAAGGTACAAGGTGATTTTGGAACAGCTTAACTATGTCTAATAGGGAGGGAAAAACACACCTAGAACCAAGTAAATAACTGTCAATACTATTCAAGTCTGAGTGTTATGTGATTCCCGCCTTGTCCTGCTGGAATTCCCTTTTGTCGGAAAGATTTGAGCCTTATTTGTTTGAAATTGGTTGTGTGTAAAAGGAGAATGGGGGCTGATGGTTGTGCTATATGAACCTGAGTTCATCTGTGAGAAACTGAAGGTCAAGTGTGTTATGTGTTCCATTTACTTTATTGTTGTCCATATGCCTTTGTCTACTTTCTCTAACTTGCCTCATCCATGACTGATGTCTAAGACCTACCATATTGGTTTAGGCTTATCCCTTATGTGATGTTTGGTTTCTTTGTTTGCCAAAAACTATGGTCAAGCTATAATTTCATTTCTTGCCCTTCTTTTCCTCCCCTTTTGAGCTTTGGGAAAAGGCCTTGGAGTAGTTTAAAATATGTTGAAAGAATGCTTTTAGGAACCAAGAATGTTGTAAGGCTGTCTGGTTGAAGTATATATATGACTTCTCTAGTAAGACCTCCCTCCCTTAAAAAGTTTTCTTTAAGGTCACTTGTCTATTAATCAAGGGTCCTATTTTATGTATCAGTTTGTGATGTGTTCAAGTTAACAAAGAAGAATAAGTTTTGAAGTATGCCAAATTTTAAATGTGTTATTCTAAAAGTTTTAAACATGGTCATAATCCTGGGCTATCTATGAGGCCCTCCCACGTCTTTTTTTTTTTCTCTTCTGAAAATACTGTGTTTGTTTTGGACTTGTTTGCGAACAATCTTGAGTTTGACTAGGATAAGATGAATGCTCTCAATTGAACTAGTGTTACCAGCTTTGTTTCCTCTGGGTAGTGGTTTTGAACCTTAATAAATAAGTAGGATAGCCTGTTTGAACATGGGAATCTGGGACCTCTCTTCCTTCATTCATGAGAAGTCCTGGGCTGAGTGACTGCTTGAAAAGAGACCAGTTGGTGTTTGACTATGAAATCCCTTGAACTTGTCTTGATATAGTTGAAGTGTTCCAGTTTACTCCTTCTGTTTATGTGATTGTCTTAACAAGTCCATGGTTTTGAGTGATCATCATCTGTGTTCCTTCTAAAGCAGTTGTGTGCATTACCTTTAGTCATGAAACTGAGTTTTCCCCTCATTATTTTTATACTTGCTGGTTGTCTAGTCTCACTTAAGGTGTTGTTGCTATTTTGATGTCAATGTCTCCCTTTAGAGTATGGCACTTGGATGCTTGTTTGTATGTGAGTTTGCTGGAAATATGTTGTTACTCCCAAGTTCCATACTCCCTTTTTCCTCTTGCTTGGAGGCATTGGTTGAAGTTAAGCTATGGTAGTTCGGGGTCGTCCAGGCCTTCTTGGTGTTAGTCATGCACGGGTTCTTAGAAGCCCCTTGGAATTTGTGGGACATCAAGAGTATATGGCAAGGACTCAGTCCTCATGCCATTGCAAAATCTCCAACCAAGGCAAATCCATTCAAGGAGAAATGGGGTAAGTATAGAATAATATGGGTACCTTTGCTTGTTTTTATACTATGCATAATTTTATTATTTTAGTGACAAGTTCAGTGTTTATAAACTAACCGGGTCCTTTTTTTTTTCTTCTCTCCTCCACTTGCATGACCATTTGGGTCAAGACCAGCCTCCTATTGGGCCAAATAGGAATCTATTCAAATTAGGACCGAGTCTGTGAAGAAAATAATAGCGAGGCACGCAGAAGGCCTAGCCATGGGTGAAAATGGCCAACTAGGGGCTTGGCATGTGCCTAGTCTATCTCTCCTCGTCATTCTTATATATATATAATTTAATTTAATGTATTTGTAAAATTTGTATTAAACTCATATTATAGTGGAACCTTATAGTTTGAACTAGCCGTCTTAGGATAACGGTTCTTATGCTGTTTAGGTGACTTTAGGCCCCCAAGCGAATTTTGAAAACTACAATCAACTCCGATGTTTTTTAGGTGAAGCATAAAACCGGATTTCCAAGACTTGTTTTACATAAATAAATACGGATCAGTCTCTTTCAAAACTAAAAATGGCAAAAATGGTTTAGTAGTGACAAAATTCAAATCGGGTATTCAAAAGAAATTTGACAACTCTTTTCCTTGATCTTTCTGAAAAAAGGCAAACCCGTTTCACTTAAGTTCGTTTTAAAGGGGAACTTTGTATAAAGGCCTCAAAAAAACAAGAATTTTGGGGCCCAATGCCAATAGGTGGATTTTGACCCAAAACAGTTTGTTTTTTTTGTAACTTGTATAAAATTCAGAAGGCTAAAAGATTTAGGCAAACTCCAAACGTGGTTTTCAAATGAGAGCTAATTAGATTTTGACAAAAACTTGACTTGCATTTTCTTGAAAACTAAAGCAAGACTCGGTCCTTTATTTTTAAAGGTTTTTGGGCCAGGAAAAGGCCATAAAATACGAGTATATACAACCAAGATATACTCTTTTGAACATACAAAAACGCTCTTTTATAACATAAAAAACCAATTGTAAAACAAAGTTCTGGATAAGACTGAACGTACCAAAAGCGAAGTGATACGAGACAAAGTATGAGTATAACCATGAGTATAAACATGAATTACTTTTTCCTTTTCATTTATAAAAAACCCCCCAAAAATAGATATTCCTCATATAAAGGAAGAAGATTCATATTCGGATATTATGAATCCAAAACTATGATACCCCATATATAAGGGGTACATATTCAATTTTTTTCAAAAATGATATGCGATTTCCAAAAAAATGACAGTTTTCATTAAACGCGGGAATAAACACAAAATAGATAGTTCAGGCAAATACTCATACTTTGGAATTTGAAGGTCAACCTTATAGTACGGATCCTTAATACTGGGGTGCCTAACACCTTCCCCAGGGGATCATCAGAACCCTTACCTAGAACTCTGAATTATGAAGGATTTTTCACTGTATTTGAATAAACCCTTCAAAATCGGTTTTCCTAATTTCCTAAAAAATAGGTGGTGACTCTTTTAAAACAAAGTCCGAAAGAGCACCAATGAGTTCGTAGTATTCTTTTACGCCCTAACCTCGCGTAAAAAGCGAACCGTTACAATTACTATACTGAACTGAGACATGGATTCATGAACTATTCATAGGTTTTAGAGTATTACTATCCATAAGCATTCTGTGTTCTGTGACTGAGATTCATGGGATGTCAAGCATGAGCATACACTGATTACGTACTGAGTCCACGATATGCGGAATGACAATCATGAACAACTATGAAACTATATCATTAAATAATATAAGTTCTGAACCTTTTTATGAAACTAAGGCATAATCTCTATTTCTGATGTAATTCATAGTAATTATGAAGGACGAGGCATGGTGAAGATCTATAACATTCCCAGACGTAGAGAGTTAGCCTTAGATACCTATATTTTTTTCTGCCAAAGAACACCAAAATCATAACTTGGATTGCTAGAGAAGGATTTACATTAGAAATCTTATGTTTTTGCTTAAGACTCATTTTAAGAGTCATGAAATTAATGCTAGAATTGATTAAGAATCACAGAAATAATTTTATCTTGATGTGGGAGGTTGAGAGGAGAGGAAAACTTATGCTAAGGGTTTTTCCACGAAGTTAGAAAGACTGAAAAATGAATTTTCGCGTTAAATGCTGAATTTATAGGACTGGGTCTGGCTTGCCTGGTGGACGAGCCCAATAACGAGGTGATGCAACGTTTTGAGCTTCACTCAGCGAGTCTTCCCCGATTTATCTTACTTAGTCTTTTTTCACATAACTATGCCTCACCAAATGAGGCCTATAACGAGATCTTGTCTCACTTTGGAGCTTGCTCCGCAACACTGAAAAATTCTACTCTTCTGATTTAATGGTTCTATACTTTAGTTTAGGAGTACGGAATGTTATAACATTCATCAATTTTTTTTTCACAAAATCAAACAATGTCAGAACAATATCATATTTGAGATATCATTGACGAGAAGTTTGCTTCAAGCAATAAATAGACTTTTTCAATTTGCACACTAAGTGTCCATTTTCAACGAAATCCTCATGTTGTTTCATGTACATTTCCTCAGAGAAGTTTTCATTGAGAAAATCTATCTTGAAATCTATCTGGTGGAGCTCGAGATCAAAAGTGAGTCACCGGTGCTATGATAATTCTGAAAGCATTTTTAGTAGACACGGGTGAAAGTCTCTCACTGTAATTAATTTTTTCTTTCAGACTAAAACCCTTTGCCATCAATCGGGCCTTAAACCTGTCCATATTCTCTCAACCGTTTTTTGTTTTATTTTATGTACCCATTTACAATTAGTAGGTTTGTTACCTTGAGGCAACTCAACAATGTCCCAAACGCCATTATCATAGATGTGTTTCATTTCATCATTCATGGTGTCTAAACATTTATCTAATTCATGACTATTAACAACTTGATTATAAGTCACGACCTTACGGGATCCTCAACTTGGCCAATATCATAATCAGCTTCACCAAGACATACTTGATAATCACTAGAAATAATGGACCTCTTATCTCTTTGTGATCTTCGAAGTGAATCTCTGAAACTTCATAAAGTGGTTCATCAGCTTGAACATTCTCATTTTCTACCGTCATGGGACCAATATCATGTGCATTGCTGTTGCTCTCCCTTGGTTGAGAATTACTTCCTTCAACAAAATCTAACTCCAGAAATGTTGGCCGTGCGAGATTTAACAACTCTAGTACCTCAAGAGGGTCAATAGAACCTACATCCTTGGGAATGGTCTATACATCCCATGAAATAACAATGAACAGTCCTGGGATCAGTTTTCTTCTGCAGCGGATCAAAGAATTTAATTGTTGCATGACAACCCCAAACCTCAAAATGATTCAGACTTGATTTCCTGCCAGTTCACAATTTAAATGGTATTATAAGAACAACCGTACTCGAGACTCGATTCAGAATATAAGCGGTAGTTTTTATGGCTTCACCTCGAAGAAATTCGGGCATATTGGTCCGACTCATCATAGTTCTTTACATGTCCATTAATGTATGATTACGTCTTTCAGCCACACCATTCTGCTCAGGATTTGCAGGCATAGTAACTTGACCGATGATACCATTTTCTTGAAGATACTTGACAAAGGGCCCAAGTGTTGACCGAGCTTCAAGATATATCCCATAATATTCACATCTACGGTCAGATATCATAATTTTGATAACTTTTTCCAATTTCTTCTCAACTTCAGCCCGAAAGATCTTGAAAACATCAAGAGAATCAGACTTTTTCTTAATCAAATAAAGATAAAAATAGCGATAATGGTCATCAATAAAGGTGATGAAGTATTTGTTGCCACACGGAGTAGTAGAATATGGTCTTACCACGAAGGCAGTCAACACATAATCTGGCATCATCATGACTAAGAGATGGAAGAATATCGATTTTCACCAATCTATCAATGCATTCCTTAGAAATATGACAGAATCGTTCATGCCAAAGTGTTCGAGACTTCTCTTTAATTGAAGACCACTTAGATTTAGCAGTCTCAATATGAACGTGAAGTTAAGAGTCAGATGCAATTTATATAAATTAGTAACAAAAGGAAAAATACCAACACATTTCGAGTCAACAATATTTCAGCTTTATTATTATCAAAAGTCATAACATAACCAGCCTTGTCCAAAAACTGAATGAAAATTATATTTCTTCCAAAATATGAAAGATAAAACACATTATTAAAAAAAAACTGAAATTCACTATCTAGCTCTAAGTGGAATGTCGCAACGGCCACAACGTCAAAGAAAAATGCTTTCACCAACTCTAACTTTTGCTTCCTTTAGACTTGGCTTCGTTTGATCTCTTACCCCATGCAAAAAAATTGTTGCTATGAATAGAATAACCACTATCTAATCATCAAGAATCTTTTGGTGCATCAGTTAAATTAGGTTCCGAGCAAACATACGCAAACTCCCTTTGATCAACCTTTTGTTTCTCTTCGTAAGCCTTGAACTTGAAGCAATCTGCTATCTTGTGACCTTTCTTGTCACAAAAATGACATTTCATACCAGTACCTTTTTATTTATTGCCATTGCCATTAGTTTGTCTAGTTTTACCATTCCTTTTGAATATCAAAGTTTTCTTAGGGCACTTGTCAATTTTTGTTTCCCTTGAACTTGTTAGCAAAAAATTTGGCTTGAGACCATGTTTGCAGATTCTACCTTTTCATTAGTAGACACCACTTTTTCTCTTTTCACTTTTGCTTCCTTGGCATCACATTTAGTAATAAGCTCATTAATAGTCCACGGTTGGATGCTTGTATTATAATCAGTCATCATCTGACTAAATTGTGACGGAAGTTGTGAAAGAAATTCTTGAACAATAAAACTATCAGGAAGAGACCATTCTCAAAATAAATTGACGGATTCCCACTATTTCCTCATACCTTAAATTCCTTAGCTTACCATCAATCTTGAGGCTTCAAAGATTATCAGAAACTCGAAAACGCTCACCCACAGCCTAGAAAAATTTCTTGGCGCTGTAGCATGTCCTATTTTTTCCGATTCGCATTTGCACTTGCCTCATTTAAAAAGAAAAGTGTCCCGGGGAAGTACGGTTGTCAATCGTACCGGAAAAAAGAAAAAAATATACTTCTACGTAATGGTACTCTAAATGGACTTATTTTTAGAGTCACCACCTAATTTTTAGGAAATTAGGAAAGACCGAGTCGAAAAGGGTTCATTTAAAACAATTATGTTATGATTATTTTAAAAGAAACCTAATTTACACAGAGTCTAGGTAAGGGTTCTGGTGAATCCTCGGGGAAGGTGTTAGGCACCCCGATATTAAGGATCCGCTCAATCGCGGTTTACCTACGGGTTCTTACAATATGTTCATATAGATATAAACTGGTTTGTGATAGAAAATAGTTTTTGTTTAATATTTCCGCAAATAAATATTAGTCATTTATGCAAAAATAACGCGTTTCAAGAATCAAAAGTGATAGACTTTTGCCCAACATTGGACGTTTGGGTGTCGTACTAGAACACTTAGGCTAATAACCGAAGGCTCTTAGCCTAAGAAGGACCCTACGTAAGTCCACCCAAAATGGTTTTTGAAAAAAGTGTTTTAAGTATAGGAAATAGTTTTATACGAAAAATAGTTTTTGTATATAATATGGTAATCATATATAAACCATAATTATACCAAGTTATTTGTAATGAGTTATTTATTCCTAAGTTATTCCAATTTTTAATCCCAACTTTTATCCCATTTTATCCGTTTTATACAAGTTCTTATACAAGTCTAAGAATATCGAAATCAGTCCAACACTTCCAAAACGGTCCATATTAGTCCGAATCCTTGAAATTTTTAAAATGTTAGTTTCAGTCACAAGGTTTCATAAATTGAGCAGATTTGGTCCTTTGAAGTCCGAACGGTCCGTTTTCCCATTTTATACCATACTCAGGTTAATTAGTCTATGAAAATTGTTTTGGGCAACTCTAATGAGCGGTTTAATCATATGGGTTCCAATATGAAATTTTAAAACGCATGTAATGATAACATAAAGCATGAATTGCAAAGTTTAAGGGGGTTGGGCCTATCAAGCCCAACAGAAAAAATGTTTATCAAAATTCTAAGTCCATTCCCAATCCCGCTCCAAATGCTTTGCTCATCCATGATTCGTGTTTGACTCAATCTATACTCATTGGTGGGCCTCATGGAAACCCACCAATGGGTTTTGAGAGGTATGAAATGCCAAGAGTATGTTTAACGTTAGTATACATCCACTAATTAAGCTAAGTACAAAAATAAAGAGGTATAACAATTATTACAAAGCAAAAAATGAATTACAATTTGTTGGGCCTAGCCCACTTAATGATCCACGACGTCAAATAATCAAAATGGCCCAGATGTGGAATAGGCCCAAAAATAATAGCAGTGACAAGTCAAGTATGGAGACGCAAGTGACAGACCCACACAATAAGCCCAGTCCCTTCTCTTCTAAAAAGCTTTTCTAAGTGTTAAGGAGTGTTGTTCATAATATGCTACTGGTATACTCCCCGTTTTTCTTAAATTTTTCTAAATGTCAAAAGGTGATATACAGGATATACCACTGCTATACTGCTAATTTTTCTCAGATTTTTTTTCTCTAGGCATCAAGAATATGGTATACCTGATATACCATCGAAGAGCAAAACTTTTTAAAGGGAATCCCCTCCAGATATACCAGATATATGATTGCTTTATATTCTATTAGCCCTTAGACTACCATACTCAAGCTAAAAAAAACTTCAAAGCCTTTAGGAAAGATTCTGCCTCTCTTCTAAAACCAAATTCTTAACTGTAGTCAAAGCTAACAAGAAGAACTCTACAACATACAATCCCAATCGCCAAATCTTGACACACGTAGAAGCAGGAGGCCACGAGAAAGATTCAACTAGCCCTCAAAAGCAAAGAAAATCAAGTAGCCTTTAGGTAGTATGAAGGTTTTGATAATGCAAAGCTTCTCATATATCATAATTCAGCAAATAGCAATGGCATTGCAGGCACAGGGTTAAGAGTGAAGCAGCAAAAGACCAGACAAGACCTCAATAATCCTACTCCAAATACTAGTTTCAAATTTCTTTTGAGGAAATCAAGGAATAATAGGGTAATGAAGGACCTAGCCAGGAGTTTTCATTTTTTAAACCAAGAAGAAAGCTAAACCAAATACTTGGAAAACCACCTTGAAAACCATTTACCACTTACAAAGGCAAATTTAAAGCCCAAAGTCAATTATATAGCTATTTTACTTGAACAAGTTCAGATTTTAAACAGATTTAGAGTGCAGATTCCTAATACTTCCTAAGTCCCTATTATCCTAATTCATACTCAATCATTGAGTCACACTTATCCCAACCAGTCCCCATATCATCTCAGCATATAAGTAGTCCCATAGGAAACATTGCAGAACTTAAAATGACAACCTTGACTTAGTTAATTTTATAGAATCAAACACAGGAATCCAAACTCAAAGATGAGGTCAACTAAGGTCTTAATCAAGGAATAAGGGATGATCAGAACAGAATCAGTAGGTTTTCAAAAAGAAAGTAAAAGAGAGCATGAAGTCATCCTAGGTGTAGTCCTCATATTGTATAGATTTGGGTCATAAGCAGGTAAACAGGGGTGGAAGTCATATATATAAGCCTCAAGACCTTACCAACAATCCATTCAGTCCTATACAAACAAGCAGTTACTATCTCTGTCCCTTTAAAGCAGTTTTGAATTCAACTTAGCATTGCATTAGATGTCACAATATTTCACAAAATTAGGCAGTTTAGACAGGACTAATTCTATTACACCTCCTACTTTTATAGCATGAGTATGCCACTTACTTCACCATATTAATGGAGTATCAGAGACGTTCCATGAAGTTTTGGAAGGCACAAGCCATAGGAAGAACGTAACAGTGAAGTAAATGATGCATTACGATCTCGTAAGTCGTAATTGGGAAGGACAACCTTGAAACCAAAGGAAATGACTATTATCAAGTATGATCAATGATAAATATCATGTATGGAGAGTTTCGGAAGATTTCGGGACCATGTAAAGCAAACAAAATAAGTTGGTCGAAAATTTGAAAAAAAAAAGTTGGCAGAATTCTGGATAGAATTTTGAGTCAACTTTGGAGGGGTATATCTCTAGGTATATAAGGAGTTTTAAGGTATTTCAAAAACCTAAAATGAAGTTCTTCGAGTCTAGTTTCCAATGCAATAAACCGCTCATCAATGCGATATCGGAGCAGGGAGTTATGGACATTACAAGTTAGGCGGATGAAGCAGAAAAATGCTGCTACAGTACCCCGGGTGCTACAGTAACCCGGCCCACACACACCTATAAATACCCCTCTAACCCATTAATTTTCATCAATTTTCACCATTTTCTCATCCTCCCCACTTCTAAAGAGTTCTATGATTCTCCACAACTTTCCATAACTTTCTATAATTTTTCATAATCCTTTATAATACTCCATAACCCTCCATAATCTTCCACAACCTTTCCATATCATCAAGAGAGAATATCAACATCAAAATCTCAAAGAAAATTTATGGAAGATAATTGTTCTTGTTTCTCTTCAAGGTGGTGATGAACTTGATCTTGGAAAGGGGTGAATGAAGTGAAGTTCTTCCACTATAAGGTATGTTTTTTCCTATTATTTACATTATTGAGATGATGTAAAGGTTTAAAAATTCTTAGAAAGGAAAGAATCATAGAAGAAAAATCATAAAGAGTTGAATTGAAGTTGATGGCCATGAGGTGATTTTGAAAGAGAATTTGGGATTAATTTGAGACTAAATTGAATATAATTCTTTGATTATGGTATTATGGATGTTGTTATGGTTGGTTTGAAAATTGGAGAAACATTGTGTGGGATGTTTTATGGAATATATTGATATTGATATTGTTGTTGATGTTGTTGATATTGTTTGGAGTTGTTTTGGTATTTGGAGGAGGTAAAGAATATAGGGGAGATCTTTGCGAATTTATTAAATTCTAAAAAGATTTCATTTGAATGCTTGAGACAAGTGTATGATATTGAGCCTAATGATAACGTGGATGGTTTATGTGTAGAGTTGCGAGCTTGGAAGAATAAACGTTGAACGACTAAGGCGATCGAAAGGTATGTTAAGGCTAAATCCTTTCTTTCTAAAGGCATGGTTCTTTTGTTATAAACCATTGTGCCATATCCATAATATCCTTGCTTCCACAAATGCTAGAAGTCTATGGATCTCATGATCCTTATGATATTATTGAGCTTATTCATAATCTTGAGACTATTCTTTGTGATTGATCTCACCTCATAATACTTGTTCTTTCGAGGTGAGATATAGCGATGACGATTCTATTTCTAATGCTATCTAAGTTCATGATTCTCGAGACTCCCATGACATCGTCGACTTCACCTTAAGATAGTTGATCTTCTAAGGAAGGATATAGTGATAATGATAATGCTAATGATGATGTTGATTTTATTTATGTATTTCTATGTATATGTATGTATATATGCCTTGCACTCCTACTGATCAGTTAGGTATAACAACAAGTCCCGAAAGGGCCGTGTAAGGATAACAACGAGTCCAAAAAGAGCCGTGTACGGATAACAAGGAGTCCCGAAAGGGCCGTGTTCGGATGACACCGAGTCCCGAAAGGGCTGGGTACGGATGACACCGAGTCCCGAAAGGGCCGGGTACGGATGACACCGAGTCATAAAAGGACCGGGTATGGATATGACAGATGTATGTATAGTAAGTGTATGTGAATGCATATGTATGTATGTTGTGTATGGATGTGTATGATATGTTTCTTTTCCTGTAGACGAGTAGTTTACAAGACAGAGATCTTGAGAAGAGTACGAGGTATAATTACTTACTTTATCTTATATTATCTTCATTCTGATATCATACTACTATTCATGCCTTACATACTCAGTACATTGCTCGTGCGCGTCCCTTCTTGTAGGCGTTTGTGTTCATGCCGCGAGTGTAGATAGGCGAGACGAGGATCTTTCGTAAATCGTTACAGCAAGTCTTGGTCTTGAGTGGTGGCTCCACTTCTTCTTGGAGCATTGCCGAGTCAGAGTCTATATATATATATATGAATTGTGTTAAGGGTACGTCGGGGGCTCTGTCCCGACTTGTATACCTCAGTCATGTTCATAGAGGCTTTGCGGACGGTTCTGTATGCCCTAGTCATAGTGTGACGCGTAATGTCGGCATCATGGGTCTATGTACATATACTTATGCATAATATTATGTTCATATTTAGCCTCTTGATCTTATTGTTGCCATTCGAGACATAGAGGATATGAGTTGTAAGTTGGTTCGCTCGGTTTCTGCAAGGTGCCGGGTGCCAATCACGCCTTACCTAGGGTGGGGTGTGACAAATTCTTAGTAGCTTAGGGTGATTCAACAATGAAACTATGGACATGTTGCTATATCTTCCAAACAGACAACAAGAATGATGCACAAAAATGGTTTAGTGTTCAAGAAGAGTGATCATGAGAGGTTCATGTTGCTTCTCCTAAGTCATAAAATGATGTATTCAGAAACAGGATATGCCAACAAAATGTAAAGAGTAGAAGTGTTCAAGGTCTAGAATCAGATTTGGAGAAAAAGGACAGAAAATGTCTAAGTCACTACTGTTCCTGATTTCAAACCTCTTCCCTTTTTTTAAAAAAGAAAAAAGAAATAAACTCTGAGTTTCCTTGTATAACTAACTCCTAATGATCTGATAGTCAATGGGGTATTCAAGATCCACTTAATCAAAAAATAGATTCATAAAGCTTTCTTCACAGCAAACCAAACATCAAGACAAAGCTAAAAGGGACTAATCATAATAAGCTCAATAAAGAAGACAAATCATGCTAAGATCACAAAACACACACAACAAACCCCAAAGACCTTAGCCTAGGCCACTGATTTTCAAATTTGGACAAAAGACAAGTTCCCTTATCCCTTTGTCATTTAATCCCTGCACTGCCCTGAAGCTAATGAGTAAATACACACACATAGCCAAGCAGGGCCCAGACTTGTTCCAAAACAAACATGACAAAATTATAAATTCATTAAATTCCTAAATTTCTAAAAAAGAAACAGATTCTTAGTTTTTTAGAGGATTCTAGTTTCACTTAACAGCTTCAGAGTCTGTAAAGAACAAGTTAAGAGGTCCATTTTATACTCTCCTAAGACTAAACAGGTTTTAGAGATGACAAAATGTACACCCATACAACCCATTGATCACACAAACCAATGAATCCCTTTATTACAGGTTTAAAGGTCACTTAGTCAAGAAAAAGAAGAGGATGAAAGTCTGAAGTTCAGGCTTCAAAAAAATCACGTGATGCTATAGTTTTCTGATCTTTAAAAGACTACCTTTTGCAAGTTTTGAGAAGTTTTAGCCTTTACAGAATAGGAGAGGTAAAGTCAGCATAGGTAAGAATGAAGCAAACACAGATTCAAGAGCCTCTAAGCTCAACTGGTGGGTTGTAAAGAAACAAGCCAATGCATCTCAGGTTCAAGAGACCATCTTAGTTCACAATTAATCTAAGGCAGTCATACAAGATCATGACATAACTCAGACCCCCTAAAATCTCATGGAAGTGCACTAATAGGTTCATTCAAGTGAAAACACAGATCTGAACTTCATTTTTTCTTCCTTTTCTTTAGAAATCAAAAGTTTTCACTCAAAGGGTGTTCAAACCCTTTTTAAAACTAATTTGCGAGATAGTGAGCACGTAGACTGACACCAAGGCAAGTCCCCAAATTCTTTTCTCTCTTTTCTTTATATATATATATATATATATATATATATATATATATATATATATATATATATATATATATATATATATTTGAAGACTAACACAACGGAGAACTTGCAATAGGCCAAACTAAACAGGACATATATGAACATTTTGGGCCATTATTCATCTTGGTTTTTTACCTTAAAACCTCTTTCACATCTTAAACAAAATTCAGAGTTGTAATCTCATGTAAACTATCACAAACAAGGAAAACAAACTAGATTATTTTCTGACTCAGTTTTACAAACATCATGCCCTTTAGATAACAACAAGACACTACTGTTAAATACCTTAGAAACTCAGAACCAAACTTGCACACCTCAGCATAAAAGGAAAATCCAATGAAACAAAGAACCATGGACACAGAAGATCCCCTTTTAATCAAGCAAGCATTTTAAGACTACAAAAACACTTATTGAAGATGGTAAAATGCATCTACACCACTATATTGTCACATCCCACACATCAAGAAAGTTTCACAAGTCAAATAACCTATCATGATTCATCAACATAAATAACAATACAAAACAAAAAAATGACAGAATGGAATAGATAAAATTGAAGTATTACTTTTTTGTAGGGCAACCTAAGGATCAAAATGGGGATTGAATCTCCAAACTTCAAACACCAACAACTAAAGCACCCTTAACAGCTTTCAAAACCTTTTGGTTCTTCGAAAATATTAATCTTTCTATCAAAAGAAATTTTTCAGAACCCCCTTTCCTTTACGAATACTAGTTATTTATAGGACAATAAGTGAGAACAAAAAATAGAAAGTTCTAGGTGCCCTCCCTTCAACAGATTTTCCCCCATTTTTCGAAAACAATTTCAAAATCCTATAACAACTCAGCAAATTTTCTCAGACAGCTCACAAATTGTACTATTTCCCCAATCATAGAACAACACATATCATCAAATATAACTAAATTTATCCTTAAAATTCAAATAAAATCAGATAAATCAGCAAAATTCTAAGATAGTACGCATAGTCACAAATAAAACAAAAGAACCAGTACATATAACGTATACATTGTACAAATAGGATAGAAATCCTAATAGTACCGGAATTACTCAAATCTTTTGGGAAATTGCCCTAGGTCCCTTGTTTATAGTACGAGGCAAGCAAGTTGGCTAGAAAATCTTGGTTCCGCTCATCAGGGGCGGACCTACGGGGGGTGACGGTGTCGATTGAACCCCCGCTTCTTCGAAAAATTGCACTATATATATATATATATATATATATATATATATACGATCAATTTTTTATTCATGTATAAATATTAATTTTGCATCCCCTTAACATAATGGACAATTCAGCTCAGCGGCTGAGGCGCCTCCTATTGAGCCCGTGGTTGCAGGGTCGATTCTAGGCAACGACTCTTTTTTAACCTTTTTCATCCAATCCTTTTTATTTTTTTATTTTTTTAATTTAACAGAAACGACGTCGTGCTAGACTGTTGGACTATGTTTATTAGTATTATTAAAAAAACGTGATCCATTTGGGATAAAACAATCCGTAATTTCAAAAGGTGTTGACCTCATAGCTTTCTTCTTTATCAACTCACGTTGGCTGCTCACTACTAGCTGCTGCCTTTTTGTTTCAAGGTCCTTTGCTCTAGTTATCTTCTCCGCCCCTGCTCTGTCATCTTCTTCGACCTTCGTTTTTATGATGGCTTCCAGTTCCAAGGTTTTTTTTCCTCTTATTTTTCAATTTTCACCATAATCAAAATCACAAGAAACCCATTATTGTTTTTTGTTAGTTGTTAATCAACCCATTTTGTGAAATGGGTAGCTGACCCATTTTCCATCCATGAACCCTAAGCCTTAATTGTTTTAATTCTTAAATGTTGTTTGTTTGCAAAATTGGTCTTCTAGATATTTATTTTTAGCTGATAAAAGAATCAAAGTGTAGATTTTTATTTAGTAATCAATTCCTTTTTATGTGTGCTGGATTGTGATTAAGTTGTTTTCTTGCTTATTGAGACATTTGTGCCTTTAATTCTGACTAAATTTTTTATTATAATTCAGTCTCAAAAGTCAGTGAAGAATTATTTTACCAAAGTTCCAAAATCATGTTTGGACTCTCATGATTAACCTAATCCAGAAGAAAATGTCAACCACTCAGAAGTACCATTGCTTTCTTCTCGGAAATTTGATTTGAATTCTTTAAAGCATGATCAAGAAAAGAACTCAAATCTTGGACTTTCATCCAAATCATCGTGATGTTATTCGAAGAGAATGACTTAGGAGAGGTCCTTGTCAACCTTGGCTTAAAGAGTATCCTAAAACAAAAGTTTCTAGATACATGCGTCGTTTTAATCCTCAGTGGTTTAGTGAATATTCTAATTGGTTGGAGTATAGTGAAAGTAAAGATGCAGTCTTTTGTTTGAATTGCTATCTATTTAAAGACGATAATATTCATCAAGGTGGGGGTGATGTATTTTCGACCATAGGGTTTAAGAGTTGGGAAAAAAAGAAGAGTCTTAAAAAACATGTTGGTGGCAGAAATAACATTCATAATCAGGCAAGAAACAATTGTGAAGATCTAGAGCGACAAGAACAATCTATTGAATTTGCACTTGTAAGGCAAGATACTCAATTTAAGCATGAGTATCGGCTCCGCGCAACTGCTTCAGTTGATGTTGTAAGGCTTCTTTTGAATCAGGGATTGGCATTTCGGGGTCATGATGAATCTAAATCATGACTTAGTAGAGGTAATTTTCTTGAAATTCTTTCATGGTAGTTTGAAAGGTGTGATAACATTAAAGATTTTGTATTGAAACATGCTCCACAAAATGATCTGATGACTTCTCCAATGATTCAAAAAGAAATTGTGACTGCGTGCAAAATTGAAACAATTAAGGCTATCATAGAAGAATTAAATGGTGATTACTTTGCCTTGTTGGTTGATGAAGCTTTTGATGTGTCGCGCAAGGAGCAAATGGCTATTGTTTTACGATATGTTGGTAGAATGGGATTTGTGATGGAGCGACTTATTGACATTATTCATGTTCAAGATACTTGTGCATCATCTCTAAAAGAAGCAATTGTCAATTTACTTGCTCAACATTCCTTGAGTCTTTCTTATGTACATGGACAATGTTACGATGGGGCAAGTAATATGCAAGGCAGAATCAATGGCCTTAAAATGTTGATTAGGCAAGAAAGTAGATCGGCTCATTCTGTTCATTGCTTTGCTCATCAACTTCAACTACGTTTTGTTGCGGTTTCTAAAAAGTGTGTTGAAGTGAGGGAGCTTGTACTATTGGTTTCGAGTATTTTGAATATGTTGGGAGCTTCTTTTAAACGCATGGATGAATATCGAGACTCTCAAAAGAAAAGAATTCAAGAAGCATTAGATATGGGTGAACTTGAAACTGGTAGGGGCTTGCATCAAGAATTTGGTCTTACTAGAGCTTGTGATACTCGTTGGGGATCCCACTACAAATCTTTTAGTAACTTTATTCTTATGTTTGGTTCAATTGTTGATGTACTTGATGATATTGTTGTTGATTCACATTGTCCAGATGAAAGTGTCAAGGCAATGGGATTTCTCAGAGCATGTCAAACATTTGATGTTGCGTTCATATTGCATTTGATGAGAGATATTTTAGTAATCACAGATGAGCTTAACAAATGCTTACAAAAAAAGGAGCAAGATATCGCAAATGCCATGCTACTTGTTCAAGTAGCAAAGAAAAGGTTGCAAAAGTTAAGAGAGGAAGAATGGGGTTCGCTTATTGATAAAGTATCTAAATTTTGTATCAAGTATAAAATTTTGGTACCTAATTTAGATGATACCTCTTTAAGATCACAGCGTAAACTTGTTGGTTGTACTATCTCACACCGTTATTACATTGAACTGTTTTCCAAAGTTATTGATTAGCAAATTCAAGAGCTTTCTTATCGTTTTGACGAAGTAACGACTGATTTGCTTCATGGAATTGCTTGTTTAAATCCAATCGACTCATTTTCTAGTTTTGATCTCAGGAAAATAATGGAATGGCTGAACATTATCCTGATGACTTTGATGAATTTAGTATGGGGGCTCTTGAAAATCAACTTGCGAGTAACATTATTGATGTTCGTGATCTTAAGGAAAGGTTCTCCGATCTAAAAGGACTTTGTGATCTTTCAAAAAGATTAGTTCAGACAAAGAAGCATTCAAATTATCCTCTTGTATTCCGCTTAGTGAAACTTGCCTTGCTTTTGCCAGTTTCCACTACATCCGTTGCTTTTTCGGCAGTGAAGTTTATCAAGAATGACTTTCGGAGTCGAATGAATGAGGGTTATTTTGGTGGTTGCTTGGTGCCTTATGTAGAAAAAGATGTGTTTAATAGGATTTCTAATGATGTTATTATAAAAACATTTCAAGCAATGAAACCTCGTCGTGTACAGTTGTAGTAATATACTTGCACTTTCAATAGAGAATTGTGTTTGTTTTGATTTCTTCGTGTGTTTATTTTTTAATTTTCTTGAACCCCCTTATAAAATGTTCTAGCTCCGCCCCTACCGCCCATGGAAACCTTGTACTCAAGGAATCTGAGCAACATCCCCTTAAATCGATCCAATTCAAACCCAAATGTTTACCAAAATCACGAAATTGAACTTGGGATGATGATAAGATGAGACGAAGGGTAAAAACCCTCAAAAATCCGACCAAAAATGGCCGTGAAATAGCCATGGAGGCGGAACCCTAGGGACGCCTCAAATCGCCTAACAGAGAAGGGTGAGGATCGGGCCAGGGAAAATGGAAACATGGGGGTGGAATTTTGTTTTTACAAACTTCCACTTCCCCCTTTTTTTAAACAAATGCCCCCCAATACTTTTTTTAAAAGGTTAATTTAAAAGCCACTTTTTAATTTAAACTAACTAATAACTAAATAAGATAATAATCATATAACTAAATAAAAATAGTTTTTTAGGCTAATTTAAAACTCGTAAACTTAGAAAATTAGCTTCAAAACGAGCCTAATATCGATATAGTTCTGGATAATTTTTAAGGATGTGAAAAATGCGGTAAAAAATGAACCGTAATTCATACGTTGTTTTAATTAACGATTTTCCCGAGTTAGACGGAGCGGGATATGTATCTCCTTTTCAAATCACGTTTGTGAAAGTAAATAACTCGTAATTTTTTGTAATTGTTAATTTTTCATAAAAATAAAACGTCAATTTTTGCAATTTTCTCGGGATTTTTAAAATCTTAAATTTTTAAGGGCATCCTTACTCAGTCTTGGACTTGGGAAATTCAAAAAACTAAAACACGCATTTCATGAGGTGAAAATTAGGTGTCAACAGGCGCTATCTGTTTCTGGTAGAGACCCAATAAATGCTCAGCAATTGACCTCTCAAGGCCTTTAGGAAAAACCTTATGCATCTTTCCCATTTAGCATATTCATTTTTCTCTTCGTTACTATTATCCTCAGTTGGTACTGACGGTGCATCTTTTAGGATAGTCATATCTATCTCAACCAATTTAAAAGCAAATTCCACATCACGTTTCCTTTTTCTGTAATTTGATCCAGTCAGGATTAATTTCAATTTCAACAACTTTTTTGTTCTTTGTAAATAAGACTGAAATAAATGCAGCTTGATTAATTAAGGCAATATATTTTTCACCAAAATATGTGCAAGTAGCTGTATAATTATTAGCTCCCTTTTAGGTAGAGAAAATAAACACACAGCTGATCATGCACCAAGTTCCTATTAGAACAACAATTTCATTATGGGATAGTCTTTATCTAATTTTAACATAAAGTAACCTCAATATACTCTAAAATTAGACAGTATTATTCAAAGTCTGTTTCAGGCTTGTGATGTCTGTACTTATATTCAGGATGACTCAAAATGATTTTCAATAGAATTTGAAAAAATGTTACTGCCTAAATTATTTTCTGCGACTTTTCAAATTCCAGAATTAACAAATCCAAAATAAATACTTCTACGGCTAAAAAATTGCCAAATAATTGCAGAAAATCCAGAACAATGTGAGGATTCTACTCGAAAGTGCTCTTGACAGCTGGGCTTGTCATATTCTTCAACGTCAAGTGGGTTAGGGTTGCAGAAAACAGGGTTTTTGTGACCTGTTTTGACCCTTTTTCCATTCCTCACTTTTCGTCAGTTTTGTTTCAAATTAATACATGAAAATTGAGTAAAAATGTATGTAGACATATCTGTGACAATTAAATACTCAAAAAAACGTCAAACAAATATTAAAGCTTTAAATTTCCGATTAATGGCTTTTAAAGAATCAAACTCTTGATTTTTCAAAACCTTTTCTTTTCAAGATAAAAATAATATCACAATTGTGAATATGTCATAAAACGATCCGTTTATGTGTTTTCACCAATTAGTAGGATTAAAAATATATTATATGAACCAAAATTGAAGTTTTAAACTTTTGATACCTTAGAATTTTCTTCACCAGAAAAGATCAATTTTCCAGTAATATTTACTTTTCCAGCGACTCAAAGAACACAAAATTTTTCAAAATTTCATAATCAGTTTCACTCGAAAATCACGAAAATCCATCCACAATTCAATTTTAGAAGACAAAATCTGAAAATTGAGCCATTCTTTGAGGAAATTCTTGCAATTGATTTGATACTTTAGACATCAACTACACGATAAACATAAACCACAACAAGATGTCAACCAATTCCATCAATATTTCAAGGTTTATATGAATTACAAGTGAGTTTATTCATATGAACCCTAAATTTTGAAAATACAATAGCTCTCTCAATTTTAAGAGTTAGAAGATGAGCTACCTATCAATTCGAAGGTCTCAATGAGAGGAAGAAAAGCCTAAAGTTCCAGTCTGAATTTTAAAAAAATTTGACATGAAATTGCAGCAATCAATTTCAGGTTTAAAAAACCCTAATCTCCACTAATCATAAAAATTTGATCCTAAATCATGCCTTTTAGGCTCTGCTACCACATGCAAGATATTTAACATGATAAATTTAAGATCAGACATGATAATAGGAAACAATAAATAAATAAATAACGGTAGAATCGAACGACATACATGTTTGAGCCATAACGGACTGTAGAACAGACTATGCATTCCTCTATATTACCATTTCTCAAGACGGTGGTGTCAATGGGACAACTACCACACACTTATCTGTCACTCTCTTGATATGATTATAGAGAAGACAAAAGTGTGTGTTTTATAGGGTTAGAGAGAGGACCTAGCTGCAATTACTGAAACTTTAATGACCCTCCCAATACTAGCCTCATTGGGTTAAGCCTAGGTGTGGGCATATTTCGATTTGAACCGAAAAAACCCATCGAACTGATTTTTTTTTTTTAAATTCGATTTTGAATTTTCGGTTTGTTCGGCCGGTTTCGGTTTTAATTTTTAAAAATTCAGTTTTTCGATTCAATTTTTGCATATATAAATTTGGTTAACCGAAAAAAGCGAATTTTTAGGCTATATAACGTTTACATGATACATATTGTGTTACTTATTCTTACCCATAACCCACAATCCACAAACCAAAATACAATAGGACCAAATACAAAATATCCAACCTAATCATCAGATAAGTCCTATGTCACAACCCAACCGGAGGGCCATGACCGGCACCCGGTGCTAACCCACCCGGGTACCTCTTATCGTACTCTCATATTCACATCTAGGTGAGCCACTTGGCTTACTCATAATTTATATGCATCAGTAGTGCTAATCTCGTTGGGCAACAACACATTTATATCATCATCGATAAAAATGCCCATATCCATATATACAAGCCGACGAGGCTATCAAAATGATATACAAAATATAAGTCGACAAGTCTACAAGACATCTAACCATACACAACTGTCTACGAGCCTCTAAGAAGAGTATGTCACATCATATAGACGGGACAGGACCCCACCATGCCCATAGGTATGTACACAAAAGAATAAATACCAAAAGTTGTAGCTCGGATGAAATGGAGCTCTACATGTAGTCACAACAAGATATCGATGGATCGGCTGTCTCCCATCCACTGCGGGCATGACGCAACGTCCACAAACAAAAAGACGTCAGTACAAATAATGTACTGAGTATGTAAAGCATAATCAACATCATAATAGGAGCATAAGAGGCAACATAAGAAATAGCATAAGATGGGAGAATCAGGAGATAGTAGCCATCATCGTAATTAGTTACTTGTCTTTCATAGGGACCTTACATTTCTAATGCGTGCTCGTGTACATACATAAATACATATACAAATATCCATATCCGTATCCATACTCGTATCCGTATTCGTATACATATTCGCATCCATAGCATACCCGACCTTGAAGGTTCGGTGGTTTCACATACCCGGCCATGACAAGGCTCGGTGTTATACATACCTGGCCCTACCAAGGCTCAGTCTTATACATACCTGGCCCTACCAAGGCTCAGTGTTACCCGTACCCAACTGTAGTGGTGTGCGCGCAATAGGTATCATACCCGGCCATATAAGCTCGGTGTTACGTAATGGTCATACATACTTAAATCTGTATACGTAGGAGTTCATGAGTATCATCGTTATTATTGACATCATCATTTGCGTTATATCTATCCTTAGAGGATCAACTATCATATAAAAAAGACAATAGAATCGTGAACGTATCGAGAATTGTAAGTTTTGGTAATCTTAGAGATAGAGTCATTTGGAAGACATTATGGAGCTCATGAAAGGATACATATAGCAAGGGAACCATGCCTTAATGAAAGAAGGGTTAGCCTTACATACCTCTTCGACTTCTTAACTATTTAGCGTTCACCGTTGAAGCTTGATTAATCTACATTTAGAAGGATTCATACCACGGTTAAGCCTTGGTGATACTCTTAAATTCAAACTAGGATAATTCATGTTCTAATGAAAATTGGGCAGCATTTCCCCTATTTCGTCAACTTCCACTACATCACAAAACAACTCCCAAACAACCATAATAATATCCACAATATCATAATCAAGTATTCACATTCGATTTAGCCTTCAAAATTCATCCTTTTGTTCAACTTATGCTAGTAACCTCATACCCATTTTAGCACATTTTCATATAATGCTTCTTCATCACCATTATTACTTTCCATATCAAGATTATATCCATATTATACTAAGAATCATAACTCAAATTAGCTTACTACTCAAAAACATCATAAAAAACTACATTTGGAACTCATTTTCTACTTTTTCCTTCCACCCAAGTTGTTCAACAACTAAACATTCTTGATAATATGTAATAAGCATAAAACTAATCTTTTATCTCATAAGAATGAGCTTTGGAGCAAGCTATCAACTTATATGAAAACTCTAGCTTCAATATCCAAAGAATTCTTGGAGTTTATTAACCCTAGTAAGACCTCTAGCACATGGGAATCTTGATTCTTGCCTCTTGATATTTAATCTCCCTTGGATTTTGGCTTGGATTAGTTTATAGAGTTGAAGAGAGGGTTTTTGGAGAGCTTTTAGATCTGATTTGGTGAAATAAAATGTCCAAATGAAGTGGAGTGAATTATATAAAGCGGAACTTAAAATCCCGTCGGGCAATTCTGCGCCCATTTTGACGGGCCGTAGAAATTCCTTCGGACTGTCAAAAGGGTTTGTAGAACTTCCCAGTCAAATATAGTTCACTGTGACCATTTGACGCTGGGCTGGTGCAATTTGACGGACCGCAGAATTTTTTGCGGGGCGTCAAGATTCCTGCGGGCTGTCAAATGGTCCGTAGAAATTTTCTGCTCAGACAGTCTGTCGTAATACATGCATAATTTTTTACTCAGACGTCACATTGACGAACGGTTTGTTGTGTTGGAAACTAGATTCGTTGAACTTCAATTTGGACAAAAGAAACACACCAAAAACTCCTCATATTCTAGGAGATATGCCTCCCCCAATCTGGACCAAAATCCTGTCCGAAAATTTTGCCAAGTTTTACCAAAGTTCCCACAAACTCCATTCCTTTATTTGTTTGTTCTTAAATCCTTCCATAGCTCATTTCATGGGCTTAAACCCCCATAACCATATAATGGGAATATGTAATCTCATATATCCTAAGGTAACTCCCGCTTCACGATTAGGACAACTAACGCCTCACGAATCTCAACGGACGAAACTACGAGGTGTAACATCCTATGTCCTATCCGGCAATCTAAGAGACTTCAGAATACTCTACGCTGCTGCCCCTGCTCTCTAAAATTTGGGTTCTTCTTCTTCAAGTCTTCATATGCCTATCTAAAAGATTTCATATTTCTCATTATTAGGATTTTGCTCTTGTAAAGATTATTAGTAGAACGTAATTATAGAATTGGAATTGGATCTTTGCACAAGTTGCTGAAATCAAAGTGTAGCCTTCTGGAAACATAAATTAAGATATGAATTTCTAGTTCATTGCTTGGTGAGCAGATTTGTAAACAATTAGAACAACTCTCCACATTTTGAAGAAAAACTCATCAACTCCCTTCTACAAGTTTTATTTATCATATCAACAGACCGTCATGGGCTCCAATCAAATCGGTTTCGTAAAATAGAACTGAACAGATGTTATTTCCGTCACCATTTTTATCAAATCGAAAAATCGAACCGAACCGACCGAACACCCACCCCTATTTTTTTTCCGCTAGTACCCACCCCTAATTAAGCCTACACTAACCACATCACTAGACCCACCAAGCACATAAAATGCAGGGCCTAATACCAATTATCAATTATAATTGGGTACAGGTTTATGGACTACCATACAACTCGAAATAGTTATAATATAAATAAAATATTTTAAATAATGTATGCACATTTTTTCCAAGTATATACCAAAGTATGTAAATTTGATATTTTAATCATTTCATAAGGTAAGAATACATATCAGTTAATCATAATTATGTGCTAAAAGTCTATGTGCAAACACATATTATGTATTTATTGACTTAATATAAACCCCGAATATAAATACGTTATAAATATAATTTTTTATACAATTTGAAATTTGCATGGCAAGGCGAAAAGTAATGCACTTGCAAAGGTTCTGTTTAATTGCACCCACGAGAGTTTTGCCACTCTTGAGGATCATCATAAGCTAATTCATGATTTAAATTTGATAAATTTGTCTTTTAAGGTCCTCAGCAATCAAAGAAGGATGTAGTCATTCACTGTCAGGTTCATCTGAACCCACTTTTTTTCAGTGCAGTGCATAAATTTATGTATCAAAATTTATTAAAATTGTAACAAATAGTAGATATGAACCCATAATCTTAAAAAAGATACTGAATCAAATGTTAGGAACCTGTAATTGTTGAACCCATAAAATTTAAAGCTTAGGTCCGCCTTTGTTAATAATTGACTCATTATATTGTAGGAAAAGAACACAAATGCCCACTGCTGGCAAAATAATTACCCGAAAATGCACCTTACTTTCATGCCCCTAAAATTATTTATCCGGATACCCCCAAAACTATGATACCAAGATGGTATCGCCATATCTCTTATGTAATACCACGTACCTCCTAACGAAGTAACATTCAGGATTCGAGACTTAGAAATCAAGATGGGAAATGTTTGGATTAAAATTTCTCTTCGACGGTAAAAATACGCCTTACGTCAAATTGTACGGGTATTTTTTGGTCGTACCTCACATGGGAAAATCAAAAGTCACTGGAATTTGACAATTCTAGGTATGGGCAAATTATACGGGCCGTACTTCTAAGTACAGGCCGTACTTTTAAGGCGTACAATTTATAGGGCCGTACTTTAATGTATGGGCCGTACTTTTCATCAAGTACCTCACAGACTAAATATCGTGATTTCTGAAATTTGACACATGAGGTGTGCCCAGATTATACGGTACGTACAATATTGTACGGGCGTACATTGTGCCCGTACTTCTTCCCGTTTCAGCAAATAGTATAAATTCGGGACTTCAGTTTTTAATCCCACTTTTCATATTCTCAAGCCCTAGCGCAAAGTTCTTCTCCTCCCACCTTTAGAATACATCAAGGTAAGTCTATTCTAAGCATCCCAAGTGAATTCCAACATATATTCTTGAGAATTAAATAGGAAATCATTGTTCTAAACCTAGGGTTTTCAAGAAAATCACAAGGATTCAAGATTAAAGCTTTTGGGATTCTTCTCAAGTTCAGACCATTAGTTACAAGTTTTGGAGCAGTAACAGGCATGTAGGATTTCTATCTACGTGTGTGAACATCATTGTTCTTCCCACGTCACGTTCTTCCATGATTATACAAAAGTTTAGCAAAACTAGGGTTCTAGACATGTTCATAATAACCCTAAGTAAATGTATCATGATATACAATCTTTGCTTTAATAGTTCGTTATTGTGTTCTTAATATTCCCTTTTGGTTATTGATAATCTGTCTGTAATCTATGAAAATCCATACTTTGCATTCCATGGGTTCTCAAATGCATGTTATGAACTTTTATGTTTATTTTCATGAACTTCTACATGCTTCCATGTTTTCATTCAGGTTATACTATATATCTATCTTCATGTTACAATACAATCACGAATCATATTTACAATCATGCTTATATAATTCATAGGCTACTAAGACAATTATATCCATATTCATGTTTTGGGAGTTGCACAGATTACCGAGAAGGTTTAGTACACAAACTACATATGCCAATGTAGGATAAGGATTGCTCTGCCCAATTAAGATGATTCGTTCGTGTTTACCCATTGCGGGTTATTGGATCCATTCATATCATGTTCATGTCTTGTACCCCGACAAGGTGCAAGATGGCTTAGCTGATCGGGCAGAGATCAGACACCATGTGCTTACGTGATGGTTACATGTCAGTTATACTAATGCTCTCCCACATATATCTTTACAGACTTAAAATATCTTATTCATGTTATACATATTCATGTCAAATGATATTCATGTTAATGTTCAACCTACAGATACAAATACAATTTCAGTTATGTTATTTCATGGGCCATGCTCATTTCATTCAGTTGTTTTACATACTAGTACAATTTGAATGTACTGACGTCCCCTTTTATTTGCCTGGGGGCCTGCATTTCACGATGCAGATTTATAGGACGACGGATCAGCTCGTTAGGACTCTACACGTACCAGCTATTGGTGAGCCCCATCTCATTTCAGGATTTTATCTTTATTTATTTATTTATTGTAAACTAAGCAGTAAAGGTATGCCGGGAGCCTTGTCCCGGTAAAAAAGCGTTTAGCAGTCAGACTCATGTCAGAGGTTTTATAGACTAGACTAGTCCAGTTATGTCATGTCAGATATTCATAGTCATATAGCCAGTATTGGTTCAACATTTATCATTTAATTTTAGACTTATGATAATTACTTAACCTATGCTTCATTCTCACCATTCATGTTATATTATATTAATCGCATCAGTACATGCCCAATGTTTATTCAGCAAGCCATGTGGTTCACTCGGTCACATGCAGCAAGGCATCGAGTACCGTGTTACACCCAGGCCATGGTTCGGGGTGTGAAATCTTATATCTCATGATGGTATCACAAATAACTTCTTTCATTTCTTCAAAAACATTCATCAACCCTTTATGAAACCCATATAATATATATAATAAACAGACAGGGTATCATAGAGAAAAAAAACATACTTTCCTCAAAAAAAGCTCTATGATACCATCATCTTATATGCATATACTGAGATGGGGTCATGGAGGACTGCTTCAGTCCTCCAATGAGACACTCATTAGTGCTTCAAATGAGACCCTCTCCAGTGCTCCGTGATACTATCATGGTATATAAATATACTGAGATAGTATCATGGAGAAAACTTTTTTGGGGGGGGGGGGGGGGGGGGGGGGTACTCAACTAAATATTTTCGATCGGACTGGGTAGAAGCGAAATTAGTTTATGAGGGGGCATGGTCATGTAAATATTTTGTCTTTTATGAGTATTTTGTGTTGTTTTGCCTATATTTTATAATTATGAGTTCAATATAATATTTGTTCAATTTCCGAAAATTCTTATGTATAAATTTATGCTCGATCAAAACTATTAAATTCAGATGAGCTCATGGATAAATAGGTGCATCCGCCACCAATCACCATATAGTATTTAGTATAGAAGGGGTATAATATTTCTAAAATTAGGACCGCGTCCACACTAAACAAAAGAAGAAATTCAATTAATTGAACCACAACTTTGGCCCCCAAGGATATGTGTCATAGGCTAAGTTATTGTGGGGGGAGATCGCGATGATCGCCTTGAAATATAAACTTTATAAAGCGATGGATAAAAATCCTTGTAGATAACTCAAATGCGCGACTATATTATTGCCATGATCCACTAAAATTTCAACTCATATTCCCTCCTTCCAAGTTTACTTGTCCAGTATTGACTTGACACATCCTTATGAAACAATAAATAACGTGATAATTTTACTATATCCACCCACAGTCATTATAAGTTGGGAAATGAATTGGATATAAACAGTACTTAATAATAATAAGGATAACGTGAGTATAAAATGATAAATTATCTTTTGATTTTTCAAACTGAACAAGTTAAAATTGACATCCATTTTTAGTATAGTGGACAAGTAAATATGTAATCCCTTCGGGTAAAAAAGAGTGTCCACTTAACCATTTTACACTCCTTAAGAAAATACTAATTCTTAGACAAAAATAGGTAATTTAATTAAAATACCCCTAATTAAATAGATATTGAGATTTGATCACTTAACACCTAATAAGAATAAATTTGGATAAAGGCTAAGTGTGGACACTGTTTTTGATCCGGAGGGAGTAGTAGTGAGTATTTCTCTAATTCCCAAATTTCCTTTTTAGGCTTTTTTTGTTTAATTGTTTTCCTTGTATAAAAATAAAAATAAAATAAGAAGGTATACAGCCCGCGGGGCCAAAAAAAAAAAAAAGAGTACACGTGTCACTTAACACTAGGGGGTGGTACAGAAAATCGGATGCCCCCTTAGGTCTGAAATGTTAAGGCAGTAGGTAAAATCACAGCCTCTTTGTTTACCCCCTAACCCTCACCCCCTTCAAAAAGATTCATACATCTCTCTCTCTCTGTGAAAAACAAATCAGAAAAGCTGCTTTCGGTTGAATGGCAATGGCAGGGCGTATTAGATCTACAGTCCCTATCGTACGCAAGGCCCTTTCTTCTGATTCAAGATCCGCTCTTTATCCCCAGGTATTATCCATTCATTCATTCTTATCACAGATATATCGCTGATCTATTTGTATTTATGGGTTTCATTTGTTAGTTATGCTTTGATCTGTATCTTGATTTTAGATTCTTCGATTTGTATTTTTTTTCCTTTGACTTTGAAACTGGATATTTTTGATTCTCGATTTATGTTTATTGTGAAATCGGTGAATGTTGTTTTTGGGTTCTTATCTTTTTTTTTGTTACATAAACTGTCAGAACAGACCCTGGTAAGTGGATTTGCACTTTAAAATTGAAGGAAATGGTTATATGCTTGCAGATTGGGCTCTGATTGATATGTAGGAGTGTTGTCTTTGTCATCGGAAGTACCTTTTTTCTGTTATTTGTCTTCATTGTGTTTTGCAAATCAAAACATACTTTTGACCTTGGTATATGTAGGGGTTAGAGGTGGTTTGGGGGTGTGGGGAGGTAGTAATTTTAAGATTATCCTCACATCATTCGCAAGCATTAACCTTTTGAAACTTTTATTCAAAAAGGGTTGTTAGCTTGTGATTATTATGCTTGTTTCCTTGAATTCCTGGTGGAAGAATTGGTACTTTTCTTTTATTTACACAGAAACTACTTGAAAAGAGAAACCTTTTGGATGTGCATAAGCGCAGCTCATTTGAACTTTAACTGAATGGCTTTTCTCTACACAACTGTTAAAAGTGTCTGTGCTGTTTCAATTTGGTAAAGTTGTTTTTCTAATTGATGTTTTTATTGAATGTTGGTCATTTCTTTTTTGCAGTTGTCAAGAAATTATGCTACTGCCCCAGCCAAAGAGCAAAAAGTTAAGGTTAGTAATCCTGTGAGATTGTAGGTGTATTTGTGTGTTTAATATTTGTTTCTGGCAGAGGTTCTTACTTTATTGGGGTATATGTTTTGAAGTGTCAAGGTGAATCCTTCGCTATGCCACTTATTGCTGCAGAAAGCACTGCATTCCTAGCTAAATTAAATGCATATTGAACCCATCGGGGTACATCAAATCCTCAAAGTGGTTTCTGCATCGCACTAGATTTTCCACTGAATTAAACCTGAAGTTTCAAATGTGAAATCTAATTTACTGATGCATTTCCATATTAGCCTCTTTGATTTCAAATTTTATTTGGAGCCCGTCGGCCTTTCTTGAATTATTAGCAAATTTGTCAATACTTTCAAGCAAAATTCAACTTCTTTCTTTTTGAAGGTTGGATGTAAAACCACATCATATATTGACATTTGACACCAACTTTGATGACTCACAGTTGGAATTTGACCTTCATTAGCAAAATATCGAGCTCCCTTATGTTGATAGGATATGTATCTTGCATGTAAAAGTACTGATGTTTCTTGGAAATGAAGAATGAACTAACCTTTTTTTTTCACGCACTGCACATCTCATTAAATTAATACCTTCGTTTAGTATATCATTTTACCAATGAATCGTTACTAGACTCGGATTGATTATATATGTTTTCAAGCTGTTTGTAGAGAAAAACTAATCATCTTCTCATTATTGTTGTAGAATACTGTGGTTGTGAGAGTTGATTATTAACCATATATGAACTGTCCTTGTTCTCCTAAAAAAATTATAGTTTGACTCATGATATCTCAACAGTGTCTTCTTCTCTCATCTCTCTTCCTGTAAGTGTGTTTAAGTTTAAATTCGAAATAAATATCAATCTGTCACTTGAAGCAATTACGTCATGTCCTTTCCTTTCCTTTTTTTTTTTTTTTTTAATTTTTTTTTATCAATCCCTGTCCTTTCCTTCATATCCTGAGAGATGGGAAGAAATCCTCTTATTCAAATCCTCTTGCTATACGAGTCTTACATGTGTTACTTAGTTTGCTTCTGTATGATGTTTTAGGTTCCTGTGACGATGTATGGGGTTTCTGGGAATTATGCCTCAGCTTTGTACATCGCAGCTGTAAAAGCTAATGCATTGGATAAGGTTGAGACCGAGCTTTTGGACCTTATTGAGGCTTCAAAGACAAGTCCTAAATTTTCTCAGTTTATGAAGGATCTATCTGTACCTACGGATACGAGAGTGAAGGCCATGACTGACATCGCTTCACAGGCTAAATTTGGAGATCTCACAAAGAACTTCTTGGGTATGACAAAATTATATTGTTATTTTTTGAAAGTACTAGTGTGTCGTTTCTTAAAAATTTGAGAATTTGTAGTTTTAGAAGCAATTAGAGATGCCATAAATAAACAGAATCTCATCTTTCACCTTGTTTTTGGAATCACTTGATAGTTGGTTCCAAGATATATAGTTAGAGATACATCCATTTCGAAATCAGACTGTACACCCATTGTTGCGGCTTCAAGATTTTGATCCTGGCTGACTGGTTCTTTGCTAACTCAAAAGAATCACATCAATTTGGTGTCTATATTCTGGTTTAGATGAGCAAGTTCCTTGATCAATGTGAATCTTAATAGCAAAATAGTAAATTATTCTTCAATGTAACTATTTGTTGTTTTTATTATCCTAGCTGCATGATCATCTCTTCATACTGGAAACTGAAGGCTTCTGTTGTTGTTAGTTCATGTGTTCTTTTTTACTCCCTGGGGAAGTTGTGATAATGTTTGGTGTATAAAAAAAGGAAATTCTAACTGTAGTTTCACCCCTTCAACATTGTAGTGCTTCAGATTAATGCTTGAGCCAAACAAGACAATCCAAAAGATACATCCCTTTTAATCAGTTTTGTAGGATTTGTTTGTACATTTGCCGTATATATTTTTTTTGATTAGTAATTACCATTGTTACTTATTAAAAGAAAGCAAAAAGGACAGTGATGTTCTTTTCTCGACAGTGAAAATGATATGAATTCTGGCCGGAAGGTCTGGATGAACAATGATAGGATTGAAGGTTGACTTCGGATTATCTGATCCTTGTGTGTTGTTGGTGTCTTTCATAAGTGGAAGGATGGCTCCGTGTGATTTATGTATAAGACATGTTTTGATTGGACTGAGGGAAGAAAAAGAAAATTGAACCAATCACTTGGGTTTGAAAGATCATGGGATTAGCGGGTTACTATGCTCAGTTTGCTCCCTCATGCTGGACTAATCAATCTGGAGAGATTATTCTAACCTGACCGATATTTACCGTTTTGCATTTCTGTGATCTCCCCCTACTCCCCAAGTCTGCTTCTAGTCATAGTAGCTATTTTTTCCATCAACTGTCCAGAAAATATTAGTTTGAGCATTAAAGTAAGAAGTTCAGAAAATATTTAGTAGAGTGACTTGTTAAAAAATAATTTAGTAGAGTTATTTTTCTTGAAATATTTATTTATGTGGTTGAGTGATATATAAATTATGTATGGTATTCCTTAATACTTATTTGTGCAAAATGCATAACCAATCAATACTCCCAACTACAATCATGACCGTGATCCTTCCACAAATGTGGTCCATCATCATTCAGAATCCCTGTACTACTTCCCCTAAGCTATTTTGCAGAGCTTACAACTTCGTCTTGTCAACTCTTGTGAACTTCAAGAACAATTCATTTTGCATTTCTCTTTTGATTCTGGTGTCTGTTTCTGTCATTTATGGTTTCTATTCCGCATTTTCCCCGCTTTCATTGCCTCAGGAATAGTTCTCGCTTGTTATCACGTTAGCAACATAAGCTGTAAAGTTACTCCATTGGTTGCTATGCTTGATTTAAAGATTAGAGCTTCAAATCACTAAGATTAAATAGTTCATCTCTTTGTTTGTTACTGTCACGTGTGTATTTTTTATTAACCTGCTCGGTTAATATCTTCTTTCCGTTTATGTTTGTCTGACCTTTTTATTTCTAGTTGTTTTGGCTGAAAATGGGAGGCTGAAGCATGTTGATGCCATAGCAAAAAGGTTTGCAGAGTTAACCATGGCACACAAGGGGGAACTTAAAGCCACTGTAACAACTGTTATTGTAAGTTAACATATTTGGAACTAAAAGTTTGCTTTCGAATATAGATCCTTATCTTTCGGTCTTTGTGTTTAATTTGGCAAGGGCTATTTCAAGTTAAAAAAGACTATATTTTCGATACGGTATTTACTTAATGGTGCTTTGAAGAGTTAGTTATACTCAAATTTTGAGGACGAAAGCAGTATGGAGCCGACTTATACACTGCTTATGGCGATTCTTGAAAATTTGTGCATGAAGTAACTGTCTTTTCTAGTGGAAAGGTAGTGACTGCAGTTCCTACGTTGCAGTTTGCTTCAAAATTCAATATAACTGCACTTCTAATGTGACTACAAAATGAGTAGGTGGATAATTCTGTTCTAATATTTCAATGTCTAATAATCATTATTGGTGAGGACCCTTCAATATTTTCCGTAATGGAATGCATGATGGTTTGATTTGAATTCTTTGTTACCCTGCTCTCTTGCTTCCTGAGGGTGGGGGTGGTTAACTGCTGTAATGATACTTCATAATTGTTGGCAGTAATTTGTATATGTTACTTCATATGATTATCGTAGTTTGTTTTTTTTGATGAAGTGATTGTCGTAGTTTGTTATTTTCTTGTAGTTAGATATCTGTTTATTGTTTCTTTGTTTTCTTTACCCAGCCACTTCCTCCAGAAGAGGAGAAAGAATTGAAGGAGACATTGCAAGAGGTGATGGGAAAAGGGAAGAAAGTGAACATTGAACAGAAGGTACATTATGACATTCAATATCTTTTAGGAAATTCTTAACGACAAAGATTGCATCTGTTTATGATATTGTTTCCTCCTTGTTACAGATTGATCCTAGCATTCTTGGTGGGCTTGTGATAGAATTTGGCCAGAAAGTTTTTGACATGTCAATAAGGACTAGGGCACGCCAGATGGAGAGACTATTGAAGGAACCTATCAACTTCTGATTGCGTGAAAGCCCATTTTAGTTATTTTACCCTTTTGTGGTTTTAGCTGAAGATGAGCATTCTCTTACTTTGGACTGCTTGAGGTGTTTCTTTCTCATACAATGTTCTTCTTCTTGCACAAATAAAAGCACACTTTACATTTGAATCTTCCAAAGGAAAGCCTTGATGAGGATCATTTTTATTTTTTTTGCATGAAGGTTTATGGAAGTGTTATCTATGTGTACTCACTCGTGTATCAAACCTTCTTTAGAGTTTGAATAACATCTTCCTTTGTTTATTTGATGATGTGAGAATTAGCTTATATTGAGCCTTGTGTTATAAAATAATATTAAGAGTACGCGACACAAGAGATATAGCCAAAGAAGTTGAGAGAGAGAGAGAGAGATTTTTATTGCCTCTTCAATTCATCAAATGGACCTCCTATTTATAGGAGGAAAATGGTGGTCAAAAACATGATAATAGCTTGAAGGCCATGTAATGAACTTGGTGGCCAAGTAATTTCCTTGGTGATCAAGTATTCGTGGTTTTCAAGTATATTAAATGGATATCCATCACTGATATTTACAACACTTTTCCTTGGATGTCCATTAATAGATGATGTGTTTCGTTAAAACTTTATTAGGAAAAATCCTGTGGGGAAAAGTCCTAATGAAGAAAAAAGAGTACACATATCTAGTAATACGCTTTGAAATCTGCCTCATTAAAAATCTTATCAAGAAAACTCAATGGGACAAAATTTTGATTAAGGAAAAAAGAGTACAACACGTATTTCACCCCCCCGACGAAGACCAAAATTCAGATGTCGGAGTCTTCGGATTCCAATCTTGAATATCATCTCCTTAAGAGTTGAAGTTGGCAAAGATTTAGTGAACAAATCTGTAGGATTGTCACTTGAACGGATTTGTTGCACATCAATATCACCATTCTTGAAGATAATATACTCCAATCTTGTATACCAACTTATCATATCTTGAGGTTGGTAGAGGATTTGTGATCAGATTTGTCAAATGATCATTTGACGAACTGGTTGATGATCTGCATCTTCATTCCTTAGATAGAGTTGCATTATCGCCATATAGTATTGTTGCAGTCATGCTAAGTACATTCTTGACTTACTTTTATAAAATTTCTGATGTTATCATTCTATGCTTTGACTGTCATGTATAATAACATGGTTTGACAGTAATCCTTCATGGAAAGAGATAACATATTTGGATCGAACTCTTATGTCGATCAGATGAATGCCCTGTATATCCAAAACACTTGACAATATTTGTTAGGATAAACACATTCATGCCATACTTTCATTAGCAGTATGCAATTGATCTTATTTCAATATCTCATGCTCGTAGTTATAGCAAGATATATAAGTGCATCAATTGCATAAAGACATGGTACTTCATGACCAATTCAATTTTCTTATTTCAACTTCTTTCAATAGATAATGTACTGCTTTTAAAAACTCTTCAAGAGCTCGAATGATAGTCAAGCCATCATCAACTTTGCATAATAATATGAAAGGTTCCGGTTATCATAAAGAGACAAAGATAAACACGATCATTTTTGTTCCCTTCGTCAATGAATATTTACATTAAGGCGAATTCAGTACATCGACCTTGATTCATTTAATCCATTTAAGGATTATAAACCAGTTTCCCAAGAATTTGTATATGCTTCAGGCATTTTGAATCCTTCAGAAATTTTCATATAAATTTTGTCAAGTAAGCCATATAGGCTGTGACAACTTCCATCATTATAAATTGTGACATCTTCTAATGTCTGGACTACAGGTCCAATCGCTTACCAAGATGCATCATTTCACTTGCTAATTATTTCTACGTCAACATGCTTTAAGAGACGTAGAATTCTGATCCTCACAACCTTATACTATATTGCGCGCTATATCGTATCAAAGATCGTCGACGATATATCATTTGTATCGGTTCGCAATTCGACATAACTTACTGAAATCTCATCACTTCATTATTTTCAGGTACCTGAACCTTGCATAAGTTTATGAAGTGTTATGTAGTAGCTCTTCAAGAGCACATTGCCTCCTTATTATGATCATTTGCTCCTCCCTTTTTCAAGTATTATTATATTTGAAACCGATCAGTCTACCATGCTCCATGCATGCAGTAGACTCTGTCCTTCAGGGACTTTAGGAGCATTTTGCTGATGAAATATGAAATAGATGGGTCAGCAAATGCTTCCAGCATTTGAGTTGAATTATCTGAGGATCATACTAGTGATAATTCACAACATATTTGTTAGTTGCTTATTCTCTCCCCCTTATTTTAGTGACATATGTCCCCATTTTCTTTGAAAAAATCCATCTGTGTGCATCATGGTATATCCATTAATCATATACCGCACATCAAACGCTATAAGATGGAAATATCTAGTTCCTGACCCTGAACCAAATATGAGGGAATAATTTATCAAAATTTATTGATCTGAAGCATACAAGTGCTGTTGTATGCAATATATCATATCTCAAACCAACATCTGAAGCTCTGTTCTTATAAGCAATGGTTTAGCTGTATTATGGAGGCATCTAATGCCAAACCAGCTTAGATATAAGCCAGCATTATCAAGATTAATTTTCTTGATTACATGTTCTGAAAATTGCGCTTCCAACTCAATTATTGAACAAGCAGCTTCGTAAATGTCAAACTGCAGGTTGACAATAAATGCACATGTGACTATCTCATAGATGCATCTATTTAGGACATCACATTGCAGGTGAACGGGCCCACATTCACGTTTTATATTTTTCAGAATTTAGGGAATTCAGTCCCAACATTAGCTGGTATAATAACTTATCATGAGAACAAGCAACATAAAAGAATTTTTGAAGAATCTTCTAGTTTTTCAATATATTTTGAATACTTGATTAGCACATCAGATTTAAATCAGGACGACCAAAATGGTCTGGTCAACTGATAAAATTATCTATACCCGTAGAGTTCAAGTTTACCATGACGGGTGCTTTTTATTTTAATAAAATTCTAATTTACTATTGCATGAGATTGTATGTCAATAAACTTCTGGTTTATCATAATATGTGATCTCATCATGCTTGGGTAACATTTCACATGCATATTTCTTACTCGTAGTAACTTGATGATATTTAATATTCCGATCATTTGTAGTCTTAATATGATAACCATTATTATTGTTAGTAAACTTCAGGTCTACCAGAGTTTGTTTTCCGAACGTAACAATTACGATCTAGGATAAATGGTGCTATTACATATAACCTCTTAGAGAGACTTCAATTTATCTACCATAATCAGATATTATTTGAACACTGCTAGTGTCATGATACTTGTAAATAAATAATTAGCTCTTTTGGAGCCTTTGATCATTAATTTCTATTACCAAATATTTCTTAAATACTTCTGGTATCATGAAAGCAAATTTCGACACTACTGGTGTCACGAAATATACATTGAATTCTAAACTTCAATATTTCAAACATCTCCTTCAGGGAGATTCATCATTAACTGAATATTTTGTATCTAAGCGTCAACCACATAATAATCACATCCTTCATAAAGAGATACATTAATTGCTATTTCCTTCAAGGAAATCAATAACAACTAACGATAATGTATCAATGTGGTTATAATAGAAACATTCTATTTTGCTTTCTTTTTTCTTAAAAAGATACATTGATAAAATTATTAAAGATGTTTTACGCATACGATAAGTACGTGTTGCTATGTCTTAATTTCATACCACAAAAATAACATGTATATTCCTTGTATTTTATCTCTCCAGGAGATAAGTTGAAAAGAAGACTTTTTTCTTCTCTTAACTCTTAAGTTAAGTAAAAACAATGAAATTGAACTACATATGGTAGAAAACCGTGTGAATCATCAATACAATATTTGATTCACAAGGTCCGCACGCTGGTTCATACAATGCGCCGCCCGCTCTTGTATTTGGAATAACTTGTCTTGAATTCAATTAAATGTTTTTCAGAGTATTTCTCAGATATTTTGCTAATTCTTTCTGCTTCAGGAGTAAAGTTTCAGAGTTTCTTGCTTCGGGAGTAAAGTTTCAAGTTTTACCATTTCGGGAGTAAAGTTTAAAGGTCTACTAATTCAGGCGTAAATTTCAGAATTCTACTACTTCGGGAGTAGATTTCAGAGTTGTACTACTTCGGGAGTAGAATTCAAAGCCTTACTACTTCAGGAGTAAAATTCACAGTCTTACTGCTTCTGGAGTAGAATTCAGAGTCTTACTATTTTGAGAGTAGAGCTCAATGTTCTACTACTTTGGGAGTAGAGTTCAAAGTTTGCTACTCGAGGAGCAAATTTATGAGTTTAGTACAATATTCAGAATATTTCTTCTCAATTATTCTACCTCTTCTGGAGATGAATCATGATATTTTCACAATCAAATGCACATTCATATTTATAGGCTTTACTGCATACTATCACATTCACTTCAGAGAATGGATCTGTATTTGCAACATTTACCAAAAGTTTTCATTCTTTTGGAATAAAACATAATTATCAGAAAGTGCCTTAAGCATATCAAATTTTGATAGCGTATAACCTCTATAAGATATTACTACTTCAGGAGCAAATTGAGGCATACATCTGATGTTGAGAATTTTTCTCTAACATATCTTTCAGAATATACCTAGCTTCAAGGCAATTGCTACTTTTGAGAGCCAATATGAAGCACCGTAATACAACAATTTATAAAATTATTGTAGAATAAATTCTAATATTGATAGACCGTAACTAAAATCGCATCAACCATTACGGATATTTAATTTAATGGAACGAATGTTATAAGCCGATAAATGGTTGTATATATGCTCTTGAAAATGTATTGATGACACTTCTTCAATAAGATAAGTTTATGCTATGGAAAAATAGGATATGCATGAACTCGTGGATCCCAAAGCACAAGGAAAAATAATACTTCTGTAAAACTTGTGAAGCTTACCCAAAGGCAAGTGATAGATATACAACTACCAGAAGTTAAACAAAGAATATACAAAAGTTAAACAAAGAATATGCTTTAATACGTTTTCTTTTTAAACAATCTTGTTTATGGTAAAACAAAAGCCAAGATTGAATCACCACCAACTAGAAACGTTGGTAAGATTCTCTTCTGGCCACATAATATTGGTTCAGCCACAGTATCCGAAATAACAAAGTAAACAAATAAAAGGGAGAACCGAGTAAGGGCTAACAGGAATACATGATGCAGCTTTACTTTCTTCATCTTGTGTTCCAAAATTTTATTACGATTACTTACCCAATATGGCTGAGTCTCTTGCTGATAACTTGTTATAAAATAATATTAAGAGTACACGACACTAGAGATATAGCCAAAGAAGTTGGGAGAGAGAGAGAGATTTTTATTCCCTCTTCAATTCATCAAATGGACCTCCTACTTATAGGAGGAAAATGGTGGCCAAAAACATGATAATAGCTTGAAGGCCATGTAATGAACTTGGTGGCCAAGTAATTTCATTGTTGATCAAGTATTCATGGTTTCCAAGTATATTAAATGGATATCCATCATTGATATTTACAACACCTTGGTTATTGTTATGAAGGGTAAAAAATCTTGATTTTTGGGCACTGCGGTTCCATGTTAGGTCATGGTGGGTTTCACATGGATGCCCGTAGAAACAACCCGTGCGCAATTCACAGGAATGCCCTTATTTTGGGGTGGTCTTCAATTTTTGCCCCTAAAATTGGTGGTCTTTAATTTTGCCCTTCGCCTAATATCATGAGGTATGGGGTTCGAACCCCGGCTCATTAAAAAAAAGAAATTCGCAAGACAGAGTTTTATAGCAAACTTAGGCCTATTCGGGCCAAAGTTAGGCCCACAAGGCGACACTTTGCACCTCGGTGCAAAGATTTGGGAGTTTTGCCTTTGAAATTCTGCCTTAAGGCAGAGCTTCCTTGTGAATCCAAAGTTTTACCTGGCGAAATATTTTTAAATTTTGACTGAGCGGGGGTTACCTAGGAGTTTAGGTGAAGAACAAAAATTAAAGACCAATAGTTTGAGGGGCAAAAATTAAAGACCATTGCATTTGAAGGGAATCCCGCGCAAAAAAAAATGATAACCCGCAACAACCCAATGAATACATGGCAATAATTTTTTTAAGGGTTATAGTGGTACATGAATTGAGTTAAATTTCTTTAATCAACTAATTCTTTTGAGTTAGTGTTGAAGGCCAAGTTCTTTAACCTTCTAATATCCTCTTTTTGCTTCTCAAAGGTAAGCCAAAATCCTGGAACCAAGCCCTCATGCAATTCTATTGTGACTCCACCCTAAAGGCGTTCCTCGCCTTTTTTACCCTTTTGATATAAAGTAATACTTCCGGCTATCAAATGCTAGCAATGGATTTTCTTAAAACTTTCTCCAGCATATCAAACACACAAATTAACATTCTTAATTATAACTTATTCACTTTTTTGCAGTTGCCTTCACTGGTTAAAATGAGTAAGTTGATATTCAGAAACAAAATGAGTGTAGCTTCTTTACAGTAAAGCTGTACCCTGAAGATATTGATAAGTCTACTTGCATGAGTATCAAGTCAAAATTTTACTTGCTTAGACTCCCCCAGCTGATTCAATTCTTGGAATCATGTGGAAGAAAGAAAATTCCATAGCGCTCTATTATTTCATAATAGAGAAATCTATTAATGTATAATGTTGAAGTTCGGTGAAGAACGAGTCCTTTTATTTTTTCCCCTTAAATGTTAAGCTTGATTCTTCGTCCAGCATGATTCCAACTTGTGTTTTTCACCAATCGCACATTCCACACTATACTACATTGTCTCTTGAAGACTATCAAGAGTACTCTCTCACTCTATAGTGTCAAATGTGAGGTAAGGTTTTATATGTCGAAGTGCGGCTACTAGCATAGTGCCAATTGTATGTGTGGAATTATTCTCTCCATCAAGAACTAAATTTTGCTTTTTCAGTTCTTTTAAGTGTGTCAGCTTGCTAAGGTTGGGCACCCAGGATCAACAGGATCCTTACAAGCAGCCCAGATAAGAAGAAATTAGAATTGCTTTTAACTTGAGAAAATGGCCAAATGCATCCTCAACATACGATCCGATTACCAACTACACACCTTTATATACGTGAGTCCTATTACCCCTGAACTCTTTAAAACTGAAATTATTACCTCCCTAAATGCTTACCGGCAAAGCGAATGTACTTAGCACCAAAAATAAATATTAAATTTTTTCTTTTCATAAGTATATGTAAGTATTATTAATTTGTTTTTTCTTTTCTCTCCCTCTTACTACCGGCGCCAGAGCTGACCACCGACTCGCAGGCCGGTGACCACAACCCTTCAGTAGATTTTGCACTTGTGAAAACCATCCCCGGGTATCTGTGACCAACTGCAACCCGTCAATTCAGCCATTTTCTCATCAAACACAATAAAACCACTTACAAAGATCTCATTTTTCAAGACTGACTAAGCAAAAACAAAATTGTGTTATTGAATAATCAATCACTAGCAGGGGATGTCGGAGAAACTTTGTAGCAACGCCATCAGATTTTTCCAGTAACTTTTTTGCCCAGACTTGTATTTGTAGCAACGCCGTCAGATTACCACTCTCTTTTTCCTTCTCCCTTTCCCTCTGTTACTATCGTACGAGTAGTGTCGCCACCGGGATTTTTTTTACCCTCTCCCCCTCCCTAGAACACCCACTGTTTCCACCATTAACACCACCCCTTAGAACCTCCATAGCACCACTACTTTTAATCACCGGGAAAAGAGAAGCTCTAAAATAAACCTATATCTTTCGCTAGAGAATGTTAGAAACAATGGCCGTTTCCTCTTTTTGCTTATGTGGGTTAGCCACCAAACTATGCTGGATAATCACCAACTGCAAATGTTGACGGAGAAAGCTTGACTCCCTAATGTTGATGCTCAGTTCAAGCAAATTAAAAAAAATAAAAATAGAATAATAAATCAAAAAATAAAAAATAATTTTTTTAATTGTATATTTACACGTTTCAAGTGCGTGTGCTTCACCAGAGAACACATATGTGGGTATGAATTTTTAGGGAGATAATAGTTTCAGTTTTAAATAGCTCAAGAGTAACAGGACCCCATATAGTAAAGGTGTGTAGTTGATAATCCGGTCATACGTTGGGGTGCATTTGGCCATTTTCTCTTTTAACTTCCAATAAGTAATTTCCTATATTTTAGGACCTTCTTCACTAAGGATCATGGGCCAATAACTTCATATACATAATACATTACATGATTTTTCAAAAAACGGGTACTTCGACAACATTGTATAGGTGAAAAGAAAGAGGTGGTAGGTTTATTAGGGCTCGAACATACGTGAATATCACCATTGTCAGCGATAAATTTCAACCAATTAAACTATAAGCCCCTATGAATATCTGCACGCAATTTGCTCACTTCAAGAAGTGATCAAAATTCACATGTAGTTGACAATAAAACCTTCCCTTTACAGTCGTTGCTTAAGCAAATAGTGAAAACTTTCTTATTGATTTATGTGATTTATGTCACGGTAAAACTAGAACGAGATAGCTGTGAAATTTGTCACTAGATTGCCACAGACTGCGAGTCAACATGGCGTACTAATTTCTACTCTCTCTCTCTCTCTCTATATATATATATATCAAAAGGAACAAAAATTGTACAATGGAGATTGCAGACTGAATTTTGGTCATTTTTTAAAAAGTTTTACTGTGCTGCCATGTGTCCCACTTGTTTATAAATAGGGAGCACCTGTCCTGCCGCAGGTATACCTACTAGCAATGTGTCCCATTTTTACGTTGCTTCTTTAGTGAAATGTGTTTGAATGATCCCTTAGCCCTGACCTACTGCGTCTGTTCTTTTTCTAATTTTGTTCTGATTTCCGCAAGTTCCTTTTGAAGCTCAGATGGACTCGGTAGTTTCTTCATCGGTGATTAAGAGTTCAACTCAAAATGGTTGTTTGAGGTATATTCTTTTGCTGATTGTTCAAATTTAGTGCAGTTTTAATTTCTTATGGATGTAAATGTTATTTCTTCCGCTTGCTTTTCGAATTTATTATCACCTATTTGCTTCATTGTTTGAGTGAGTCGCCATTTTCGGTCTTCCTCCCTTTTCCTTGACGCTAAAAAAGACAAAAGTATTTGTCTTGATAACAAAAAGAAAGAAAGAAGAGAACAGAGGGAGTGCATAGAGAGAGCGAACAATATTACCATAGACAGAAAATGCAACTTAATGACTCTCAGTACTTATAGCATTGCACACTCGAGGTGGTTGATGATATGCCTGATACTACTAACAATAGATTGTTCTTTTGTTTTCGCGGATTGTTCAGAACATTCTGATGTATTATGCAACCATTCGAAAGGCACATCGTCATGATAAAAAAAAATATCTCAAAAGGTACATTCTTTATTTCTACTAGATAGCTCTGGTAAAGAAAATGCAATGCTCATAATTGGCCACAATCTGACTTGAGCAGCGAAAGAGCTCTTCTGATACTCAAGTGAAGCCATTATACTTATGTTAAAAATTTATGTATGTTTCAAATGTATATTTCTGTCACAGCATTTCCTACTATTTGTTTAATTTTGTGTTTACAAAATAAATTAGGTATGACGTAGACCTCAAAATACTAAGGAACAACAGATTGCTGATAGAGCTTGCCAAAGCCGTTCCTTGCAGGTTCTTCTCTCTCCCTGAAACATATGCATTGTAATTTTCGAGTTTCTAGCTTAACCATTTTATCATCGTATCTAAATCTCAACATACATTTCTAGAATTGGTAGACACATTCATGTTACTTTTTTAAATGAGGTATTGTATATGTGCAATCAATAACCAAAAGCTTATAGCATAAAAAAAAAATGCAAATCTTAGTAAATTAGTAATATAGGCATAAACAGTACGTTGATTTTTCACACTTTTGGGGGGGTTATTTGGATCTGCTATAATAATTTTTGTTAGCTGATTCTGAGATCCTCAGAAGATTTACGTTACATGCATCCATTTTGGCTCTTTGATAAAGAACCCTTAACTTGCAATAAAATGAAAGAGATTTATAAGCAAAACAATATTGAGCCAAAAGGAGAATGGTTATGGATGATTTATATAGTTGACGCTAATTTTGTTCCATATTGAAGTTTAGTTGGCTCTTTTCATTTTTGGGATTTTTAGCAGATTTAAGTATGATTCATATAACTTGACTCTAACGGTTATTTGGGCTTACAACCTAGGAAGCGAGCTTCATGATATGAGGGATAGAGTATGCTATATTCTTTTCAGTGACACAAAATTTAATTATGGAACTTTAATATACTGCTGTATTTTACATGATTGATCATTGGCCAGAAAATTGTAGTTGTTATATAATGGTTTAAAAGTGATCGGATAAGAGCTTTTTAACAGGGGAGGGAGTTTCATGTTCTGTTTTTTAAAGTGCTGTTTGGTAGATAAAGAAAGTATATTAAATTATGCACCCAAATTCTAGGATAATCTCAGTAATATAAAGGAGCCTTCATTTGAAATTTAATATTGTTTTGCCTTTTTAATTTTTTCAATGAGGCACTCCATAAGGATCATGTGAGCAGACCCTACAAGCTGACTGCCTTCATCACCTACAAGGCTGGGATGAGATTGAGAAAGAATTTTAGTTGTGTATTCACATTGTTCATTTGTATTAGCACTTAGACATGGTAAATAACAGTAACTTTGGTTTCTCGCACTGCCTTTCTCCCCTTAGGGTGTGAGACAATACTATTATGTTGTCATTTGAATGCATGGTTGGCTTTAGGGGTGGGCGTTCGGTTTTGTGGTTCGGTTTTATCAAACTTCGGTTTGGCTATTTCGGGTTCGGTTTTTTGAAGGTGGACACCGAACACCGAACCAAACTAGTTCGGTTCGGTTCTTTCGGTTTCGGTTTTTTAAAGTTCGGTTCGGTTTCGGTTTTTTCAATTCGGTTTTTTTGATATAATATTAGAAGAGATTCCATTGACACTAGTTCATATTCTCAAAAGCAATAAAACATAAAACTGATAAATTGAAATCAAAATCAAAATCAAACAAACAGGATACACAAGAACAGAAAACTATAATCATGACATAGGATTACTAGGTGTTATATACATACCGTAAGAATAATTAAGAAAACACATAAAGAACATACATTAATCCTAAAGAGTCATCCTAGTTACCTTTCTTTGTTAAGGATATTTGATTTTTTTCAATTGAAGTGGAAAATTAGGGATACAAATGCAAAAGAGGACTTATGACAATTGGGTTTTTTTGCTTTAAACTTAATGGGCACGACTATTTTAATTTTTTTGGGTAATGTATTAAATTTCGGTGCGCGTTCGGTTTTTCGGTTCGGTTTTATCAAACTTCGGTTCGGCTATTTCGGTTTCGGTTTTTTTACGGTGGACACCAAACACCGAACCAAACTAGTTCGGTTCGGTTCGGTTTGTTGAAGTTTCGGTTCGGTTCGGTTCGGTTTTCGGTATTTATGCCCAGCCCTAGTTGGCTTAATAGTGATATGTGGAACGCTCATACTAATTAAGGTAAGAATGAACTTTATAATGATATGTGGGCAGCTCATATTAAGCAAGCAAGGTAAGAATGAACTTTGCAGTTCCTTGGTAAACTATAAGAAATTCTTTCCAGTTTCTTTATAAAAAATAACTTTTTCCGTTTACTTTAATTTTGATATCAGTGACCGTGATATCTTATTAGCTGTTATTTCAATGTTTATAGTATATAATAAAAGGAATGACCGCTACTTTGGCTCTCAATGAGTTTGATTGACCGATAACTTCCCAAAAGAAAAAAGTGAAAGGTACACGAATGTATTAGTTTATGGTTAGGCATGTCCCCTTTATAAATTTAAGTTCTAAAAAAATGAGTGTCTAGGTAAATGCTTCATCACAGTGCAAAGCACTTGAAGAACTGCAGCCTCAACTTTGACTTATTAGGGAGTTTGAAATTAGTCATAGAATTTATCTGCGTGTAGATGTTTAGAACTTCATAATGAATATGACTCTTGGTCATTCTTCTAGCCTCTATTGTGTTTGATAAGTTTGGTGAGTTTTCTCTTCTTTCTTTCTTTTTCCTTGAAAGTTTTGTCCATCTTTTTGTTTGATTTTGGATTTTCTATTGTTTTGAATACTTTGTTGCTACATTTGTACATGCATGTCTGGAATTATATCTGATTCTGATATGCAAAATTGGAAAGAAATACCTAAATTCATGTCAGTGTTTTAAAAGGCAGTTTTGGGACTCGTCTCGGGGCTCGCCCCGGGGCGGGGCACTAGAAAAACGCCCCAGGGCTCACGTGCGAGGCTTAGTTCTTATGAGGCTTACGCCCTAAGCGCCCGATTGTACGCCCTAAACACGCCTAACGCCCAACGCTGGGGGCTCGTCTAATAGTTCTTACACAATTATATGTTAAATTCCTTAATTAAAATCGTTGACCTTCATAATTCTTTAACAAATGATTGATACTTAATAGTTTTTCATTTACCGAAATAAGAAGATTGGGTATAACTCAAATAACAAGTCGTAGTATTGCATATTACTATTTGAGAACATCGAGAGGGTGAATATTACTTAATATTTCTTTTAAAAATACATAACTGAATTGTGAGTTTTCACTTGTCATTAGTCTTTTTTCCTATGTATCAAAATTATCATATTTTATTATTTCTCTATTTAAAAGTAATTTTATTTTTATTCATGAAGGAATTACGTTTCAATTATAATATTGATAAAGTTGTTTATAGGGAGATAAAATGAATAGTATGATAGTAATATTGTTTTAAGAAATTATGATTTTTTCATTGTTTGAAAGTTAAAATGTTAGAGTTGATTTGCATTTCATAACAACTTTTATTTCATTGTATGCTTTATACTTGTAAGGTTATATTATATATAATTACAAGTTGTAAGTGGCGTATAATGGATTGTTTTTTATTAGCTTTTCGTGAGGAGCGCGCGCGCGCGCGCGCACACACACACACACACACACACACACACACACATATATATATATATATATATATATATATATATATATATATATATATATATATATATATATATATCATTTATTTACAATTTTCTTTTATTTTTATGTAATTTTACCTATTTAAAAATATTTATTGTAATTAAATTATTTTATGAAATACAAAAAATTAAATACCCATGGAGCTTACGCCTCGCCGAGGCATATGTAAAACGCCTCGCCTTACGCCTCCGCCTTTTAAAACACTGATTCATGTTCTTATTTGTTTCTGATTTTGAGAATCTTAAGATAGGGACATCGTAGATATCATATGTCCTTTCTTTCTTCTATCAGTTTGCTTTAAGGGATTTTACAATTGCTTTCCGAAAGAAGATTTCGCTTTTGATTTTGGGTCATTGAAGGACATTCGAGGCCAAACAATAAGTTCCGTCGTCTGGCTTATGTTCTTCATGTGTTGTACATATTGCTATAGTTCAGTCCGGGTTCTGTTCAAGCCTTTTATTAGTTTGCTATAGTTTAGTCGGGGAGCTGTTTGTTGACACCTAATTTTTGACCTCCCGTAATTTATTTTAAGTACTCAGAGTCCTTGGATAGTAAATAAAATCAGTTGCGTACCCTAAAGGGTCTAGGTAATTTTTTATGAAATTATTTGGGATAATATCTCACCTTTTTAAATTGATCAAGAAGTCTCCAGGGTAATTTTAGTTTTGTAGAAATTAATTATACTCGAAGAATTTTCTTTTATTATTGAAATTAATCAAAGGGGCAAGAAAACCCTTTTTGATAATCATTTGTCTCATTAATTACATCAAGGAAAAATGAGATTAATAGATGATTTTATTCCATATTACTGTCCAAGGTATTTTGAGTAATTGAAAGAGTTGGACCATTTTTACCCTTTAAATCCTAATTCTGTGTGCATTTGCGTAGTTGATTAATTTTTCTTTTATTTAGTCAATTAATTCAAAGCAGTATCTGCAAAGTGATTTTTATTTTTATTTATGAGTCATGTTTTAAATTATTTTAAGTCCTCATGGACTAATAATTAGTTTTTATTTATTTATTTATTTACTAGTTTATTTTTTCCCCCGACCTTTTATGCATATATATGTATATACACCATGTATATACCAATATACATGGTGCATATACAATATATGTGTATATATAATAGCAGGCCCGGCGTTTTAAAAAATAAAGGACCAGGCCCAGTCCAATAAGGACTAGGACCCGGTCCGTTAAGGGATTAAAAGAGGGGGGAGAGTATTATACTCCTCCCATCCGTTCACAAAAAGACCTTAGGGTTCTGCTTGCAAACGAAAGAGAGGAGAGGCAGCTAGGGTGAAACCCTAGCGCCGCCTCCTGTTCGCACCACCTACCCCGCCTGTTCTCGGTCCTGTCCCATCGTATTTGGCTAGTGGCGTGAAGAGAGAAGGCGAAGCCATTAATGCTTCGTCCTTCTCTCCACAAAATCGGGCCAAATGAACCCTCAAAGGTACAATCCCTTCAGTTTATATTTTTTCTGTCATCATTGTTAGTATAGAAGCTTGTAAGCTGTCGATTTCATTGTTACACCTTGAATTTGGACCGTGCGTTTGGGCTTGTGGGCAGGACTTGCATAAATTTGCAAGTCCCACATCGGTGGTAGTAGATCTTAAAGCCATTCTGGGGTTTCTATAAATAGAAACCCCCATTCATTTGAGGTTCAAGGGTTGGAAACCACATATAGACTGAAAATTTGACATTTTTAGTCTTAAGAGTTCCAAAGTCAAAAAATTTCGATTTAAACTTAAGTTTCTTTAAGTTTCCAGTTCTAAAATTCGTATTTTTTTTTTTATTGTTGTTGGCATCTGTGGTGGCCTGAGTTGGGAGTTGGAGCATAAAGGCTTCCTAATCCATCGCTTGTGCCACGGTTGCACTCACAAAAGGTAAATACCTTTTAGTTTAATGCCTTTGCTTATTTTGTGTCATGTTTAGTTCATAAGATTCTAGTTAGGGTAGTGCTTTAGTTTATTGTTTTTCTTATTTATGTTGTGTTTAGCTTAGTAGTTTAGTTAATGAAGATTCTGTTGTAACGACCAAACTTTTTCCTGCAATTTCGCCCTTTTCGCGAGCATTGATTAGCTCATTTTGACCCGAGGAGACCGGTGACACGCTTCCCGAGGTGTCTGGACCCAATTCTGTCACGACCCGACTAGGGGCCATGACGGGTACTCGAAGCTAACGACCGAGCACCACTCATGCTATTACTTCTCGTACTCATCCTGCATTCATTCATTATTCTCATACTCATAATCATAGGAAAACCATTTTCATTCTGAAACATATTTACCTTTATATACATAAGCCCTTCGGCTATCAAAATAATATATATACAATGAGGAAATCGTGAGACCATACTACCCACACATACGTATCTACGAGCCTCTACTAGAGTACTAGACATATGGATGGGACAGGACCCCGTCGGGCCCAAAATATATGTACACAAAATAATAAGCAATGGCACCTCCGGAACAATGGAGTGCTCTCAAAGTCTGCTGATTCTGCTGATGACTCCTACGAATCTGGATCACCTCCCTGTCTACCGGTGGGCATGAACACAGCGTCCAAAGAAAAGGACGCCAGTACGAATATTGTACTGAGTATGTAAGGCATAAACAACAACAATACATCAATGAAATAGGGAGGGATATCAAATGAAGAACAATCATGTAAATCGATCGGTTTAATAGAAATAATGCATCTTGACTTACTTCATAAACATCATCATCATATCATGTATATATATATATATATGGCTGCCCGACCATATAGGTACGGTGGGATCATCATTAGCTCGTGTCCGGCCTCTGCGTCACGGGTAACTATCTCATGCCGCCCACTAGTGGTGTCTGCCCATGCCATCTAGACATGGTGTATACGCTGCCCGCTTTAGCGGTGTCTGCCCAGCCATATAGGCGTGGTGTAATATCATCATCATGTACTTATCATAATGCATGCATAAAAACTCAAAGACAACTATACTTTATCGGGGTGACATAAGGTCGTGAACCTCCGATTCCATTATGGAGCATTCATAAGCAATCTGCCTCACCTTGAAGGAATTAGCATATAAGGTGAGTGTATACAAATAACAACATCAATGGATCATAGTTAGAATCATTAGCTTTAGAATCTTTAGGCTTAACTTATCATCATCACTATCATGCTCATAACATCTCCCATTTCTCTATCTCATGTGAAGCGCTTTATAATCATAGACTCATAATTTCCGGGATGTAAGAGAGTCACGGGAAAATAGGAGAATTCATGCCATGGGAGTCATTCCTTAGAAGGAAGGGACTAGCCTTACATACCTTTTCGTTTAGCTACTCTATCGCTTGATCGTTTTCCTTGATGCTCACGTTTCTACCTTGAGAGAGTTCGTATTAACATTAGCTAATCGATCACATGAACATGCTCAACTAAAGTTAGAGAAATTGGGCAGCATTTCCTTTGTTTATACAACTTTTCTCATATCATATATCAACTCCCAAACGTCTATAATAACATTCACAACATCATAAGCAACAATCTTCATTCATCTACATTATCCACATTTCACAATTTCACTTCAATTCATCCATAATCATGGTCATAGTATACTAGTACGTTTTCTCACATATAATGCTTATTCCATGTTCTTAATATGATTTATAACATAATCATAATCACAACGTATCAAGAATCATGACTCATTCCCAACTACTACTCAAAATCTCATTATTTTCATCTTTGTAACCCATTTTCGATCTCCTTTCATAATCTAAGTCTTTCAACCTCTCAATACCTTAAACAACATGGAATGATCATAAAACTTACCTTAGATAGTGTGGGAATGAGCTTTGAGTGGAAATACTTCACTTGAGCCAAAACCCTAGTTCACTTCCAATGGGATTTCTTGACTTGGATGAACCCTAATGAGTTTCTTACACTTGATTATCTTGGTTTGATGAATCTCTTGAGTTCTTGAGGAAGAAGTGTGGAGAGCTTTCTAGAGAGTTCTTGAAGTTTGGAGTGAGAATGGAATGAACTTGGTCCCCTTTTTAATAACTTAAAAGTCTTTCTCGCTTAGTTCTACGGACCAACATACGGTCTGTATAATTTATATGGACCGTATGTCTGGCCGTACATTTGGTCCAGTGAGGGCTTCCATTCTGGGTAGGATATGCGGCCTAACATACGGCCAGTATATTTTATACGGCCAGTATGTTGGACCGTATAATGCCCAGCTTTTCCGAACTCGTTCTCGTCGACTCGTTTGATCTCCAATCCTTATGGAACCTTCTTAACACTTGTTTAACACCTCATTAACAATCTAAGGGACGTTATAACTCTTCTCCAAGACATTATTAAGTCATCATTAACTTGTTACTCGTAAATCTCTTCCGATACATAACGTATACCATGCCTTTCTTGGCAAACTTTCTTCTCTTACCTTGAATGTCTTTGAAATCTCAATTAGGATCATCAAATGCTATTTCTTACTTATTGAATTATCATATACTTCGCGCCCTCCGTTAATCTATTCACTGTGCGTCAACGGAAAATTTTTCGAGGTGTAATAAATTCGAGCAACTTTTGGGAAATATAGGCTTAAAGTGAAAGATGGTTGACCCAAAGTTGACTTTTGGGCAAACGAACCTTTTTAGGAATTCAGTCGATTCCAAGAGGTCCGGATGGTCGTTTAGAACTTGTTGTGCATTTAGTTCGGTTCCCTATGCACTTGGATGCATTTTGAGACTTGGGTTGGGAATTTGGAATTAAGGCATCGGGGGTTGACTCGGTGAACGAGGCCTCCGTTCGAAATTTTGAGGCCACGGACTCATTCGTAGCGCGTTTTTATGTGTGTCTAGGTGTATGGTATATAAGCAGATCACCTCGGGAACTAGTCGGAAAATCGGATCGAATTGGGAGACTTTGGGAGTTTTCTGGTGTCTGGTGCACCTTTGGCGTGCCCCAGCACCACGACAGCGATTCTGCTGGAGCGGTCAATGACTTTTGGTCATTACTGCTGAAGCGGTTAAGTGACCGCTAGAGCGGCATCGCTAGGGCGGTCCCAGTGCCGCTGAAGTGGGTGACAGGCAGTTTTGTAAAGTTAATGAAGTGTTAAAAACCCTTAGACTCTCGTTATATCTCATTTCGATATTTGAGCTTGAAGAAACTGCTCTTAAGGATATTTGGAAGAGAATCTTGGAGGTAAATCCTACTCATTTATTCACTCTCCCTTTAACCATAATCATGCTAGATTCACCCTTTTCCCCTTAATAAACCCATGGTGATGGGAGTTAAAAGAGGATTTTGGAAGAACATTGTCCCTAGGATTATTAATGATAAATTGGTGATGTTTATGCTAGATATTGACTAATCTAAGCTTATTAATCATATATCTTCCACTTTTAGCATTGAATTTTGGAATTGAGGACTTAGGGTTTATACCCAATTTTGGGATTTTGCTTGAAATAAGAAATTAGACTAATTCTTGAGCTAAATCAATAATTAGTGGTTGGGTTATGATTACCTAGTACTCAATTTGATATTTTGCCCTCGAATTTCCCGTTTTGCCCTTGTGGACTCGTATTCCCCAATTTATAGGGTTAAAATTGACCGAATTGAAATAGTAGCAATATTAGTATCATTCTTCATGAGTTCTAAGATAGAATTCGATTATGCTTCGCCTACTTTGGTTTTGAGGTTCAGCGGAAGGGCAAGGCAAAGAAGTGAGTTGTTGGTGTTGCGGTTATGCAATCCAGGTAGGTTATGGCTTACCTTTGGTGAGACATCATATAGCGAAGCACATATTTAGATTATAATGTCGGAGACAGCATGTGAACCTTCAGGTATGAAGTCGAGTTAGATATTGCCTTAGGTTGGGTCCTGTTGTCTGTTGGGACTAGCCACCCCGTTATGTGTGCTTTGATTGTTCCATTGAGATAGAATTGATATACCCGTTATTGGTATTTGTACTTGGATATGTTGTTGGCGTACCCACTATTGGTACTTATGATATTCATATATTATTGGCATACTACACTGTTGGTATTGTGATATGATACATTATTGGCGTACCCTATTGTTGGTACTTGTGATTTTGAACTTGATTGTTGATGATTGATATACGCATTGCACGCATTCTCACACATTCATGATGCATGTGGCGATACCACATAATGATCGGTATCGTTGATTGAGTAAGCGATATTTTGATAAACTCTTTTGCTTGAGTGATTGTGAAAAGGTCGATGTCCGAAGATCAATTCCGGAATCGTTGATTGTATGAGACAGATATTTGATAACTCTTTTACTTGAGTGATTGTGAGAAGGCCGATGCCTGAGGTTCAATTCTGAAATCGTTGATTGTGTGAAACTGATATTTGACAGACTCTTTTACTTGAGTGATTGTGAGATGGCCGATGTCCAATGATCTATTCTGACATCGTTGTTGCATGGCCGATTCCGATGATATCTCGGAATCGTTGTTAGTGCATGGACTTCGCGGGTCCCTCAGGGTGGTGTCGGTGAGAACCCCCCGTGGGTAAAGATCCGAGGTCCCGTCTGTCTGTTGAGCAAAGATCCGGGACGGGTGACACTTAGACTTCGCGAGTCACGCTGGGTTGTGCTACCGAGATGTCGATATTTCCGTCCGGATTACATGTGTACACCTCATTTGCATGGCATTGCATTGCATTCTTACCATTATTGTATTGCATTGCATTCATACCATTATTGTACTGCGTTGTATTATGACTTGATTGAGATGCTTGGTGATTGGATTGTGATGATTGGATTGGTTCGGATATATTCAGACTTGACATATTTGGGTTTAGATGCTTTACATAGGCGATGACGGATACTCGGTTGTGATTATATTGTCTTATGCTGGTTGGTTTATTTGCTTATCTGCTTTATTATCTGAATTGTGTTAACTATGCTTAGTCGGCCGATGATGCCTACCAGTACTGTTGTTTGTACTGACCTACACTTGCTGCATTCTTTTATGAATGCAGAGTACCAGGTCGGATCTACTTCTATGACCCGTTGCTGACAAACGCATTCAGCTTTCTCTCGAGTTTCCAGGGTGAGCATGGCGTCTGCTGACCTTGAAAACTTTCCTATTATATGTCCTACTTTTATTTCCTAGACATAGACATTTATTTAGTATTCCAGATTGTATTATTCTCCTTAGAGGCTCTTGTATTATTCAGACTAGACCCTGGGGGTGTGTATTGTCTTCGCACTTTCTACTTATATATAGATATATCGTGAGACTTACGTATTTGTTCTGTTCCGCTATTTAAATTCATTCTTTCGTGTATTTATTCATTGTTGGGTTGAGGGTACGCTTACCGAGGTGGGAAGGTAGGTGCCCGCACGGCCTAAGCAAATTGGGTCGTGACATCTGTTGAAGGTGATATTTTAGTTCATTATTTTTCCTTGCTTGAATTCTGCTTATGTTGTGCTTAGTTGATAGGAATATGTGAGAGTTTGTCATGAAGATTAAGTAGTTATGGCTCTTTATGCTTTCGTTTCTGTTTGATGTGATGTTTAGGTAGCATAATTGTATGGTCTATGATGGGGTGTGAGTCAGTGTATTAGCTTGTCATCCTTTATATCTTGGTTCTGCTTGCACTATATCTAGTTAAGGTGTGTAGGGTTTAGAATAAGATGTCTGAGTCAATATGCTTGGTTCATTCCTTTTCTTCTTAGTTTTGTGTCCACATTGTGCCTAGTCCATATAATTGCATATGGTTTAAAAACAAAGCTCAAACCTGATGTACTTGTTGTGATTCTCTTTTGCTCTTGTCTGCATTTTACTCAATTAGGGAGTCTCATGTGAGTTATAAAATAATTTTCAAACTGATTAGATTGGTTTGACTCAGCTTCTTAGTCTGGATTTTGTTCATGCTCTGTATGACTAGTTGTTTCTTTTTCCTTATGCCTAACCTAGACTATAATACTAAGCTAATGAACCTGCCTCATTTAGATTTCCATTTAGCTTCCCTACTTGTAACCTTGGTTGTTCAGTTGTGATCAAAGACCTTTAAATGTGGCTTGGGGCCATAGTCTGAGTTGAGAGAGTTTGTCTAATGTGGATTTCCTTCTGGATTTTCTTGTCTTATCGTGACTGTCTAAATATTTTTAAGTGTTTCATGTAAGGGTCCGATTTGTGGTTCATGCTAGTGTATTGCTTAGTACAAGTTCTATGTTGTGAATTAAGGTCAAGATGGATCTCTTGAAGTCATGAATGGTCTAGTCCTGTGTATCTCATATAATAAAATTAGGTTCATGAGGTTAGTTTGAAGTCACAAACTCTTTTGAGTAACTTGATTTGCCTTGTGTCTTGTCATTTATCAATGGGAGTTTTGTCCTAGTTTGGGGATTAATAAAGGGAAGGGTCAAGAGGTTTGTCTGAAGTAGGCTACCTAATCAGGTCATTGCTTGACCTATGTGGTGATATGTTGGTTGGGAGTTTGATGTCTTGAATTCATTGGATCATAATTTGTCTTGTTTGATCACATATGTCATGGGAAAAGTGAGGTCCAGTCATCTTAAAAGCTTGTTGTGCTAAGTCAAGTCTAGTCATTGTTTGACCTATGTGATTATATGTTAGTCGGGAGTTTAATGTCTTGAACCGATTGATCGTAAGTGCAAATGCTGTGTCACGAGTGTCATTAGAAAGTTAAGCTTACCTATGTGTGAACCCAGCATGATTATTGCTTGTTTAATGTGGTTACGTGTCAAAAACGATAAAGGCTCATCGTGAGCCTCGGCACAGTTGCTAATGTCTTGCCTGGTCAAATACTTATTGGAGAGACTAAAAAGTCTAAGTAGAATTGGACCCAGTCTAGGTGTCACATTTGTCTTTTCTTAAATGATTTGGTTTGTTTGAAAGCTTGAAGTTGTCATGTGTTAGACCTGGACAGCCCATGTCTGTTCTCTAATGGTGTTTTGATTCCAAAACTGGTAAATGTCCTGTGTGCTCTTTGTGGATTCCCATTTGTTTTGCTTGGCAACTTGTTTGGCCTGATTCTTGTTGTCTCACCTAAACCTTACCTACTTGATAAAACTTGGCACTTTGGGGTTGCAATAAGGTATATTGAAACAAAGATTTTAACAGGGACTGATTCTGGGGGGAAGAGCTTTAACTTGACCAAGGTGCCTCACTTAGCTGTGCTTTTGTTTGGTTGTTTCTGTTTGTGGTAAAAAAAATGTAGAAATCTGTTAGACTGCCCCCGAGTAGGACATGTGGAGTGAGTGGTTGTGATGTGATTAAGTCTAAAAGGTTTCTCTAAAGGTTGTTATAATAAGCTAGGTTCAGGACAGCTTTAAGTGGCCTATGTTTAATAAAGTTGAAAGGGGCAAATCACTTAGCTTAACAGGTTAGTTAAGAGGGATAATTATTAGGTGCTTGTTCTCACCTAGCAAATGGAATATGTCTATTCTGATAAATGGCACAAAAGAAGGGTTTAAATGCTGGAAGTTTGGTCAGGAGTGTGTGTGTGAGTCTTGTTTGGAGGAAAATCTTGTTCCCTCTATTGAGGATCTACCACCTAGTTACAATAATAGGTAAATAAAGGATAAAAGAAAGAACGATGATAGGATTTCTGGTATTTTGTTACAAATATTGCCTAACTTGCCCTTGTGTGGTCTTTTTTTCTGGACACTGTGGTACTTTTTTCTTGACATAAAGAGACGAGTTCCCTTTAAAAAAAGTGGTATAAGGCTAAAATGATGGTGTGGAAATCTGTTGATTGTTTCCTTGTGTGGTTTGATCTTGATAAACAGAAGATATGTGATTTTCCTTTGAACTATAATGTTATAAAAAACAAAGATGTCTTCCATGATTTTGGGTTTAGTTTGAAGTTGTCAGGGAAGACTAGTTTGTTCCCACCTATTATGTGCCTATGAAATGCTTGCTCTTAGTATATCATATTTTAACTTGATAACCAAGGCTCCTTTTTTTTTTTTTAACATGACCCGGACATAGTCATGTGACTTAATCAGCCTGTTATTGTGTGTTCTATGTTTATAAGGGGATCTTTTTTCCAGTATTCACATTTGAATTTGGTAACAGAGCTCTCTAAAACCTGAACATAGTCCTCATGAATCAGTTAGTTTTGCTATTGCTCGGTGTGTATTTATGAGAGGCTTGTTCCCATTACTTACAACTAACTTTGGTCACAAAGAGTCTTTAGACTTGGAGCACAGCTTCATGAGTTTGTCAAAGGGAAGTTATGACAGGGTTGATTGTTTGTGAATCTGCTTAGGACCTCTGATATTGTTACTGGAAGATTAGGGTACGAACATTAAGATGGGGGAAAGGGTTTTAGGAAAGGAAAATATGAGCCTGGACATGAATTGGAGGTAGTGACCAGTGGGGCCCAGGATCCCTTTTTGCTGAAAGGAGACTCAAGAAAAGGAGATGGGGAGGTGATGACCCCACCCTATCTTGTTTCCCTTTCAGGGGCCTGAAACTTTTACTTCCACTTTCTTGGACCTTCCCTTCATGATCCTGGGACTCACAAAGGCCTCAGGTAGGGGAGAACATTCTAATCATGTCTAACAGGGAGGGAAGATGCACTTAGAACCAAACAAGTTGCTGTAAATGTTTGCCAAGTCTGAGTGTTCTGTGATCCCTACCTTTTTTTTTTTTTTTTTTTTGAAAATCCCTTTTGTCTGAAAGGTTTGTAGGTTTCTACGAGCCTTACTTGTTTGAAATTGGGTGTGTGTAAAAGGAGAATAGGGGTTGATGGTTATGCTATGAGAACCTGAGTTTATCTGTGAGAAACTAAGAGTTAAGTGTGTTATGTGTGTCACTTGCTTTGCTGTTGGCTATATGCCCTTGTATATTTTTAAGTCACTTCATCCATGATTGATGTTTAAAACTCGCCACCTGGTCTGTTTGGTTTAGGCTTGTCCCTCGTATGATGTTTGGTCTATTTCTTTTACCAAAACTATGGTTGTCCTGTCAATTCATTTCTTGTTTTCTCTTCTCCCTCTTCTGTTCTTTTGGGAAAAACTTTAGATTAGCCTAAAACATGTTGGAGGAGCATCTTCTTAGGAATCAAAGTTATTGACAAATTGTTTAAGTTGGCTTGTCCATTGAGATTTCCCTCCCCTTAGTAAAGTTCTTTCAAAGTTCACTTGTCTATTAATTCAGGGTCTTGCTTTATGTATCAATCTGTGTTGTGTTATTAAAGAGGAGTAGTGTTAAGGGACGCCAGTTCTAAATATGTGCTCTAAAAAGGTTTTAAAATTGGCCATGGGCCTTGGCCCTCTATGAGGTCCTCACGGGTTTTCTCCTCTTTCTTTCGCCTGAAAATACTGTGTTTTTGTTCTGGACCTATTTGTGAGCAATCTTGAATCTGACTGGGATAAGATGAATGCCTTCAATTGAACTAGTGATATCATTTTTGTTTCCTCTGGGCAGTGGTTTTTGAATCTCAAACAAATAAGTAGGGTAGGCTGTTTAAAACTGTGAATCTGGGACCTACCTTTTTATGAGAAGTCCTGGGTTGAGTGACTGCCTGAAAAGAGACCAGTTGGTGTTTGACTATGAAATCTCTTGAACCTATTTTGATATACTTGAAGTGTTCCAGTTTACTCCTTCTGTTTTTATTTTTATTTTAACAAGTCCATAGTTTTGAGTGATCATCCTCTATGTTCTTCTTATAGCAGTTATATACATTACCTTTAGTCATGAAGCTGAATTTTCTCTTTATTATTTTTCTTATACTTGCTAGTTGTCTAGTCTTACTTAAGGTGCTATTGCTATTTTTGGTATTAATGCCTCCATTAGAATAAGGCACTTGGTTGTTGTTTATATGTGAGTTTGCTTGAGATATGTTGTTGTTCTCAAGTTCCATACTCCCTTTTCCTCTTGTTTGGAGGCACTGGTTGAAGCTAAGCTATGGTAGTTTGGGGTCGTCCAGGCCGTCTTGGTGTTAACCATGCCTGGGGTTTTTAGAAGCCCCTTGGAACTTATGCGACATCAAGGATATAAGGCCAGGACTCAGTCCCCATGCCATTGCAAAATCCCCAACCAAAGCAAACCCATTTAAGGAGAAGAGGGGCAAGTATAGAACAAGGCGGGTATCTTTTTCCGTGTTTTTCATATTATGCATAGTCTTTATTATTTTAGTGATAAGTTCAGCGTTTATAAACTAACTGGGTCCCTTTTTTTCTTTTCCTCCTCCACTTGCATGACCATTCAGGTCAAGACCAGCCCCCCTGTTGGGCCAAAGGCCCAATAGGACCTCTATTCAATTACGATCGAGTCCGAGAAGAAAATAATAGCGAGGCGCGCAGAAGGCCCAGCCATGGGTGAAAATGGCCACTAGGGGCTTGGTACGCCTCTAGTTTAAATTAATTTCATATATCTATGATTTTATTTGCATGTATTTATGTGTAAACTCATATTATAGTGGAAAATCCTTATGATTGGAATTAGACGTCTTAGGACAACAGTTCTTATGCCGTTTAGTCGACTTTAGGTCCCCGTACGCAACTTTCGAAAAGCCACGGACTCAAACATAATGCATTTTACAACTAAGGTACAAAACGAAACCTTCTTTTCAAAACTGCTTTTCAAAAATAAATCACCATTAATTTTCCAAGTTTGAATGGCAATCCCGTTTTTATATAATTGAGGTATTTTCACAAAAAATGGGTTAATTAACTTAATGACTGAATTTTCGAAAATCAGTTTTAGATAGAATAATGTGACACAATTGGCTTTAACTTGTATTGATAAGTGGCAAATCTTTTGACAAAATATTGGACCAGGTTTTTAACTCAAACAAGAACCAGATTTTTCCCACCAAGATATGAAAACCCATTTTTGGAATATAGAGACAAACGAAGGATTTTTAGCACAAAATACTATTCTGGCCCAAAGTTGGCCCAAATTAACTTACATTTTCAGACGGGATATACTCGTTCAAATATAAAATGCCTTTATAAACGTCTAAAGAACCTACACGTAATATAAAGTTCCGAATAAGACAGAAACGTACCAATACGAGTCAATCCGAGCCCGGTGTAAGAGTACAAAATAAATAACTCACAAGTGATAAACATTTCTTTTACTCTTCTATTACAAACTTATACTTATTCCTTATATATAAAAGGAAACTACTTATACTCGGATATAATAAATCCAAAACTACGATACCCTATAAATAAAGGGGATATATTTAAATTCTTCCAAAAAATGTGATATGCGAAACTCTGTATGACAGTTGTTTTTACGGGAAGATAAACACAAAATAAGCAGTTTAAACAAATACTCATACACCGAAATTCGAAGGTCAACCGTATAGTACGGATCCTTAATACTGGGGTGCCTAATACCTTCCCCAGGGGATCATCAGAACCCTTACCTAGAACTCTGGATTACGAAGGTTTTTTCACGGTATTTGAATAAACCCTTCACAACTGGTTTTCCTAATTTCCTAAAAATTAGGTGGCGACTCTTTTAAAACAAAGTCCGAAAGAACACCAACGAGTTCATAGTAGCCTTTTATGCCTTAACACCGCGTAAAAAGCGAACCGCGACACTGTTCACGCCTCTTACTAGCAGACTTAGTTTTCCGACTTGGAAATGAAAAATGTCGTGCCTGTGCTCAGCACGGGCCGTACCCATCTAGTATTCTATTCATACCATGGATGTGGCAAATTCACACCCTTACGTTTTGGCCTTTGGAGGAAGAGTTCGCAGGAAAATAATCCTTTTCCTTATTTACAAAGTGATTATTACCAAATAAGTAGGATTTTTGACCCTGTTAATTTAAGCATTGAAGATTGCAATCATTTTTTCATTGGGAGCCGAGGAAGTTAAAAAACTTAGGGAAAAGGGTCAAAAATATCCCTCTACTTTGGGAAAAGGGCTAAAAATATCCTCCAAATTAATTTTAGGTCAAAAATACCCCTCGCGTCATCAAAGTTTTCACATATACCCCTGTCTTAATGGAAATTTCCAAATCCGTGAAGATAATTTGGTTTCATTTTTTAAACCCGCTCCATTATTTAAATCCGATTCAACTAAATAAAAACCTACGATCCTACAATCCCCTTTAAACATGTAGGCCAGGGTGAAAAAAATGTGATCGTAGGATCATAGGTTTTTATATAGTTGGGTGGGATTTAAATAATGGAGTGAGTTTAAAAAATGAAACCGGATTATCTTCGCGGATTTGGGAATTTCCGTTACGACAGGGGTATATGTGAAAACTTTGATGATGTGAGGGGTATTTTTGACCCAAAATTAGTTTGGAGGATATTTTTAGCCCTTTTCCCAAAGTAGAGGGGTATTTTTGACCCTTTTCCCAAAAACTTAACTACACCCAATTATTATATTAAATCACATTAAGGTGATAGTATATATTAAATCATTGTTTAAAGTACGATTAAAAAATTCCAAAGTCTAGCAAGTTTTTAAAGATCACAAGAAAGACAAAAAGGATGAAGAAGTAGATAAAAAGAAAAATAATAAGAGTGCTATTGCGTTGCTTTGAATGTATAACGGGCTTTTACGAATGCATCAGCCAACTTATATCCAAGTTGGACTTGGGCTAGAGTACTAAGGTGTAGCCCATCTGGTTCCAAAGGTAGGCCCAAAGCATCCACAGTTATTACATCGGCAAGGTTAATTCCAAGCTGGCCTTCTCTCACCCCTTCAATAAAAGGTCATTGTCCAGAAGCTAGGGCTACCTGTACAATTATAGCTGAAATCATTAAAAATAAATGAACTTGACATAAAAGGTAATTTGGTAACAAAAACACTGAAACTTTATGATAATATCAAATTTTTGGTATAAGATTAAAAATGAAATTGAAAAAAAAAAGAAAAAAAAGTACATGAATATTTTTCCTTTCATGATCACCAGCATATATATATATATATATATATATATATATATATATTTAATGCTTAATTGTAATCACTTTGAATGAAGAAGGGGACAGAGACATTGTATTGGGAGATTTGGAGTACTCTGAGAGGCGCCGCGATTTTGGGTATTGTAGAAGTATTAAGGTTGAGGAGGTTAAAGGTGCTGTTTGTAGGATGCGTAGGGGGGAGGGCGACCATGCCTGACGAGATTCCTGGAGAATTTTGGAAGAGTATAGGCAGAGCAGGATTGGAGTGGCTGACTAGGTTGTTTATGTCATTTTTAAGACGGCAAAGATGCCGGAAGAATGGAGCTTGAGTACAATGATTCCTTTGTATAAGAACAAGGGTGAAATTCAATGTTGCAACAATTATAGAGGTATCAAGCTCCTAAGCGACACTATGAAGGTGTGGTAAAGGGTGGTGGAGATGAGGGTGAGGAGAGACGTGTCTATCTCAGGGAACCAGTTCACATTCATGTCGGGGCGCTCAACTACAGAAGCTATTCATCTTGTGAGGAGACTGGTGAAGCAGTATAAAGAGAGGAAGGACTTACACATGGTATTCATCGATTTAGAAAAGGCTTATGACAAAGTGCCAAGGGAGGTTCTATAGAGATGCTTGGAGACTAGAGGGGTACCTGTGGCGTACATTAGGGCGATTAAGGACATGTATGATGGAGCCAAGACCAAGGTAAGGACAGTGAGAGGGGACTCAGAACACTTTCCATTTATGATGGGGTGGCACTAGGGATCAGCTCTTAGCCCATTTTTATTTGCTTTGGTAATGGACGGACTGACGCGGCAAATTCAAGGTGAGGTGCCATGGTGTATGCTATTCGTAGATGACAAAGTCTTGATTGACGAGACTCGTAGTGGAGTTAACGTTAAGCTGGAGGGCAGGAGACAAACTCTGGAGTCTAAAGGGTTCAAGTTGAGTAGGACCAAGACAGAGTACTTGGAGTGAAAGTTTAGTGATATACCACATGAGGATTACGTGAAAGTGACGCTTGGTACCCAGGCCATCCCAAAGAAAGGAAGTTTTAAGTATCTCGGGTCTATTTTACAAGGAAATGGTGATATTGACTATGATGTCGCACACCATATTGACAAATAGTGGATGAAATAGAGGCTCGCTTCAGGAGTGCTGTGTGATAAAAAGGTGCCAGCAAAACTTAAAGGCAAGTTCTACAATGTGTTGGTTAGACTGACTTTATTGTATAGGGCGGAGTGTTAGCCAGTCAAGAACTCTCATGTTCAGAAGATGAAAGTTGCGGAAATGAGAATGCTGCAATGGATGTATGGGCATACTAGGAGAGATAGGATTAGGAATGAAGATATCCGGGATAAGTTAGGAGTGGCCTCAATGAAGGACAAGATGCGGGAAGCGAGGCTGCGATGGTTTGAGGATGTGAAGAGGAGAGACACTGATGCTCCAGTGCAGAGGTGTGAGAGGTTGGCTATGGACAGTTTCAGGAGAGGTAGAGGTAGGCCGAAGAAGTATTGGGAGAGGTGATTAGATAGGACATGACACAGTTCCAGCTTACCAAGGACATGACCTTAGATAGGAGGTTGTGGAGGACGCAGATTAGGGTAAAAGACTAGTTAGTAGTCCTGCTTACCCTTTTTGACTAGTAGTCATAGTTTTGCCCATAGTTTCTTGTCCTTTGTTTTATGCTACAATCTATTGTTTCTTGTACTTCGATTTTTTATTCATCTGTGGTAGCTACGACTCCTTTTTTTTCAGTCTGCTGTATCATGATTTTTCGCTTTCATTATTTCATTCCCTTACTACTTTGAATTGCTTTTTCTTATGTAACTTGCCATGCTTTCTGTTGAGCCGAGAGTCTTTCGGAAACAGCCTCCCTTCCTTCCGAGGTAGGGGAAAGGTCTGTGCACACTTTACCCTCCCCAGACCCCACATTGTGGGATTTCACTGGGTATGTTGTTGTTGTTAATTGTAATCACTTAAAAGAGGGAGAATGTCGTGAAAATGGGTCAATTGGATCTTTTACCATTTGAGTGTAAAAAAATAAAGATTTTATATGTTATTTTGAGATCTATTATGTATAAAAATAAATGTCTCTTGTAAAAAAGACATACAAACAAAAATAAATTTGTAAAGGGCTATAAAACTAATTAACCCGAGAATATCACGGAAATTATATGACCAATGTTAAATGATGCTCAGATAAATTCTCTTTCTAAAAATAAATAAATAATTAAAGAAAAGAATTTAAAATTTTATCTCAATCACATGATTATGTCGAAGAAAATTATTCGTACCTAGTGATTCAAAGAATTTGAAATTTTATGTCAATCACATGACTATGCGGAAGAAAACTATTCGCACATACTGATTTTGGTAAATGTCTTCTCAAGAAATTATTTTCTGTTTTACAAATAAAGGAAAAAGGTATATTGCAGAACTAACTTTTCTTTATGTTTTCTCCACTCCAATTTTTTTTAAACATTATTAACACTTTTACGTCTCACAATTATCACCTAACTCCACAACCATCATAATTATAGCCATCAACCTTTGTTTCAGTTGAAACATAACGTAGATATTAATTATCCTCCATATACAGTTATATTGTTTCAGTAAATGTAGTCTATTTCACAAAACAGATTCTACGTTGTACGTGGTCCATTTGTAGATGTTAACATGTGATCAATTTGAGGAAACAATGAGAACTACTAATAAAATTCCTGAAATTAATCAATATACTAATTACTAAAGTTGTCCTGCTCATTATGATATAACATCATTAATTTTTTTGAGATGCAAATCATATTCCATACCACAAATAGAGTTTCTTAAATATATCATTAAATTAAATTCGCATACAATAGGAAAGAGAAGACATATTTGTACCTGAATAATAGGAAGCAATGAAGAGTTTAAATCATCACGCAAGTCCTGAAAAAGTTTCTCCAATTTGCTTTTATAAGATTTTGCTTCTTCCAAAGTTAACGTATCTCTTTCCCCTTGATACCAAAGAATTGCTCGAATTGTTCCACTACCTTGCACTGCTATTGCAGCCCTTTTAATCATGTCGCTGTAAAGCCTTGCAAAAAGTATAACCATAATATTCAGGAATTATAGAGTTAGTGAGTTCAGAATGAACCTAATTCTATTATATGTATTCAGTTTAGTGTGTTTATATATATGTATATATATATATTCAAATCGAGATTGATGGATTTAATTGAAGTTGCAGAATTCGCTCTAGAGTTGGCTTTGGTTGTATCCAAAAAAATACGTTAAAGCGAGATGAGACGTGTACCTGGAACCCTGTGACCATTTATTGATGCTCGTTCCTCCAGCCGCACAAGGGACTAACCCTATTACCCCGAATTCGGGGCCTTTCTCCAAGACAACATTGGCAAACACCATGGTTGGTCCTATCCCACATGTCTTGTTCAAGTCAATGTCCTCATGAAGAGGCTCTTGAGCTACTTCCCATATTGAGTTTCCGTTCAGCCGGAGGATCGTCGGATCCCGGTAACATTCTGGGGGCACATAGCCATCCCAAACTTTGTCAACAACCCCTCCTCGTCCAGCCATATTACTTTGTCCGGCTAGTATGAATATTTGTTTGTTATGCTTAGTTTCGAATATTGTACAATTCATCACCCATAAGATGTATGCAAGAAGCATGAAAAGTATTAAGCAAAAAGTTAATCTCTCATATCTAACTTTTGATACCATCATTTAAAATTGATGAGGATACAAGACTCTAGGGAAAAAAATGTTACTATAAAAAAAGGAAAAAGAGAAACCAAAACAGTGGATTTATTTATTTTTTCCGTGGAAACTGAATAAAATGGGGATTGAAAATTAAAGGAGCGGCCTTTTTTATCCTAGTACTAGGATTTAACAAGAATTGTTTAGTTGCAAGAGGCCTAAGAACAATTTTTATTTCAATCTCCAAAAGGAATCGGAAAGCAGGCATAAAGCATTGTGGTTACTAAAGCTAATTGTCTTTCCAATTCGGAAACATCTATGAAAACAATTTCTAAAACAGAAGGAATTTAAAAGGCTTTAAAAGGTAATACAAAATAATAGCATGTAAGCAATAAAAAAGAAAGAAGATTAAAGAATATCCATCAGAGTGATTTTTTGTCCTCAAAATACATTATTGTAGTAGATTCTTGTAACGAAGTGGGAAAATATACTAATAAAGTAAATGTATGATTTTAAATCTAGTTCTGCTCTTTGAAATATAAATTCACAGGAGAACTATTTTAGTACGTGTGAAAAAGACCGATAAGGAAAGACGGTACTCCCATTTGCTTCTGTTTTAATTACCTATCGCATCACGATATTTAACTTCCTCTTCTTTTTTTTTTTTTTTTTTTTTTTCTCTCTCTCTCGAAACAAAGAACTAGTATAAAGTGTTTTATTCCTCCCGCCAACTTATTATCGTTTAAGGATTCAAGCAATTCTTTTTTGGACTACAATTTTCTCATTTTTTAAAAATATTTTAAATCATTAGTTGGATTGACTCGTAGTACTTTCTGTGTAATTTTTAAATATATAATTTTATTTTTGAAATATTTGAAATATCTATATAGATTCATAATTTTTAATCCTTGTACTCCGAACCCCTTCACATAAATTGGGATACACGAAGTAACATATGATGTATGAAAGATATGTAGGAAATTCATATATCGTTGAACCCTAGAAAAAACTGAGTTATTTGTAATTAGTGTAATTAACAAGCATCCATAAAATAAAAAAGTTATTAGGTGCATATATATATATATATATATATATATATGATTCTTCTTTTTTCTTTTTCTTTTCTTTCTCATTAGGTGTAATAACTCCGCACAGATGGTTGGAATATAATACTTGGTAGATCACTAGAAGATATGTCTTGTCATAATACATGGCAGATCACTAAGATTTAATTGGTATAAAAAAAATTTGACGGACCCATGAGTTTTGACGGATGGGCTTGCTACAAGTCCTAGTAAATTACCATGATTTATTGTAAATGAAATTGTGTCGTAACTTGGGAACAATAGTTCGTAAATTCTGGCTGATTGCCGGAAGTTTCTGATAGATATATGAGCTTGTCGCAAGTCTTAGCGAATCATCAAGATCATTGTACGAATTGTTGTAGGAAAACTTAATTAACAACATATGATCGCAAGTAAATTAATAGACGATGAAGAACAATCGTAGGAACACTAACCTTGTTCCATTGCAAGAGTTGATTGAGAAAACTTGATTGAAGAAGTGAGTATTCTAAGTCTAGAATCGCTCTGGATACTTTGTCTTTTTAGAGATGGGAAAGGAAAAGAAAGAAACGTATTCTGACTTTAGGGACCACCCCTTTTAAAGGTTACGTTGGTGCCTTTTAATATTAAAAGGTGTCTTTCCATAGAGTATGTGTCCATCAAACATACAATGTGAAAAAAATAATTGATACTTGTTAGGCCCATATAATAATACCGTATTAGATCATAAAATGGGCTCCTTTAATGATAGCATATCTATGTTTAAATATATTAATATGTGAGTCCATAAAATAGAAAATTACTAACAATCTCCCACTTGGACCACATATATTTCTGGACAATCATACATACATAAAACTTTAGCGTGCACAAATTTTTGCTATCTTAATTGAAATATCGCAAAACAATCTGGTCCATCAATAATAACAATATAGGATCAAGGCAGTTTTCGTAACATATATTCGTTACTAAACCAATCAATGGTCACATATATTAGCAATACCAATGACATAGATCAAATACGGAAATTACATGTAAAATGATCTAAATCAGGTCTATTTCCAACTGGTCCTACTTTATGACTTGAATAGTCCAACATCACTTTCTTATACCTCATGTAAAACCACAGTAGAAAGTTAATATCTTTATTTTTCAGAGTTATCAATGAACACATGAAATTCATAAATTTCATAAAACTTCAATCTGTACAGATTATAAACTTTAACATGTCAAAAGCATAAGTAAAATAACAAACTCCCGCTAAACTATCTCATCAAAGAGTCTAACAACATCCATACGAGAAACATGCTCACGAAATACTTTAGGTGGCAAACCCTTATTGAGCGAATCTGCAATCATCGAGTTTGTACTAATATGCTCAATCGACATAAGGCGACTCTGAACTCTTTTCTTCACAACCAGAAATTTAATGTCTATGTGCTTTGACTTTGACGAACTTTAGTTGTTCTTTGAATATAACTCAACAGATTTATTATCACAATATATTCTCAACAGTCTTTCTACACCACTGACTATCTACATTCCGGTGATAAAATTTCGTAGCCATATTCCCTGATTTGATGCTTCATAGCAGGCTATAAATTCCGCTTCCATGGTAGAAGAAGCTATTAATGTTTGTTTCACACTCTTCCAAGAAATAGCTCCTCCAGCCAACATGAAAATATCACTTGATGTAGATCTCTTACTATCAAGACATCCAGAAAAATCTAAATTGGAATACCCCATGATCTCCAAGTGATCTGACTTCCGATAAGTGAACATGTAATCTTTAGTACTTTGAAGATACCTTATAACCCGTTTTACTGCTTTCCAGTGATCTATTCCGGGGTTACTTAAATATCTGCCTAACATTCCTACTATGTACGGTAAATCTGGACGCGTACAAACTTGTGCATACAAGAGACTTCCCACTGCTGATGCATATGAGATTTTGTCCATCTCTTTCTTCTATATGTCCAACTTTGGACATTGGCACAGACTAAATTTATCACCTTTTGCCACAGGTGTATCTCCTGGTGCACAACTTTTCATACCAAATCTATTGAGCACCTTATCAATATAAGTCTTTTGTGATAGTCCAAGAATGCTTCTGGTACAATCTCTATGAATCTGTATGCCTAGAACAAAGGATGCTTCACCAAGATCTTTCATTTCAAATTTACTGGACAGAAATTTCTTGCTTTCATGCAATCAACCTATATCACTGCTTGTCAGTAGAATGCCATCAACATATAGCACGAGGATCATAAATATGCTCCCACTAAACTTGAGATATATGCACTGATCAACGGTGTTTTCCTTAAAATCAAGAGAGGTTATCACCCGATGAAACTTCCAATACCATTGACAGGATGCCTGTTTTAAACCGTAAATGGACTTCTTAAGTCTACACACAAAGTGCTTTTAATATCTGGACACAAAGTTCTCTGGTTGCACCATGTAAATCATTTCTTCAATGTCTCCATTTAGAAATGCAGTCTAGCTTTACGTCCATTTGATGCAGCTCAAGTCATAATGAGCTCAAAGTGCCATAATGATTCTAAAGAAGTCTATCGATGAAACTGGCGAAAAAGTATCTTTAAAATCTATGCCTTCCTTTTGAGTGAATCCCTTGGAAACTAGGCGTGCTTTATATCTTTCGATGTTACCTTTCGAATCACGTTTATTTTTAAAAATTCATTTACAACCAATTGATTTCGATCCTTGCGCAACTCGACAAGATCCCAAATGCCATTTTCTTTCATAGACTTAATCTCATCTTTCACGGCTTCGATCCTATTAGCAGAGTTTCGACATGATATTGCTTGACTAACAGTAATTGGATCATCTTCTAATCCGATGTCAAAATCATGCTCTTAGAGATAAAAAACATAGTCATCCAAAATTGCATTTCTCCTTTCTCTGCTAGATCTTCTTTTAGGCACTTCAACTTGAGGTTGTTGGGAAACTTGCAAGAAGGTGGTATCATTGTGTTTTCTACATAGTCCTGATTTACAGGTTGAAAAACATATGGTAAAGCTAGCTGGTCACTTTCAACTGTAATTGTAAAAGGAATATTAATAAATTCCTCTTCAAACACAACTTGTTTATCCTCAATAAATTTAGCATTCCCGGTCTCGAAAAAGGATCTATTTGAGAGCTCACAAAACTTGAAACCCCGCAACCTTTCTGAGTCACCTACAAAGTAGCGGCTAATTGTCATTGAATCTAGTTTTTTTTTTTTCATTAGGCTTGTAAGGCCTAGCCTTTGCTGGACATCCCTACACATGTAAGTGCCTAATACTAGGCTTCTTATCGATCCACAACTCATACGGGGTTTTAGCCGCTGATTTGCTTGGAACTTGATTTAATATATAAACTACAGTTTTTAATGCCTCTCCCCAAAGCGAATCAGGTTAACAAGAATGAATAATCATACTTCTCACCATATCCTTAAGAGTTCGGTTTCATCTCTTAGCTACACCATTTTGACTCGGAGTTCCCGACATAGTGTATTGAGGAACAATTCCACACTCTATCGAAAATTTCGCAAAAGGGCATAGACGTTGTTCACCTAATCCATCATATCTGCCATAATATTCTCCTCCAAGATCAGATTTGACAACTTTAATTTTCTTGCCTAATTGATTTTTAACTTCAGCTTTGAAAATTTTGAAAACGTCCAAAGATTGTGACTTCTCATGAATTAAATATAGGTAGCCATAACGAGAGTAATCATCTATAAAGTTGATAAAATATTGTTGGCCATTCTAGGAAGCTGTAGAGAATGAACCACAAATTTATGTATGTATCAACTCTAAAGGTTCTTTACTCCTATAAGCATCCTTTTTCCTTATATTTGTTTGTTTTCCCTTTATGCATTCTATACAGATTTCAAAGTCTGATTTACAGATTTCAAAGTCTGATAAATCAAGGGAATCAAGAATTTCTTCTGACACAAGCCTTTGTATTCTTTGTTTTGAAATATGACCTAATCGCTTATGCCATAACATTGATGAATTCTCATTTGTTAATCTACGCTTAATACCAAAATTACTTGAATGCAAGATTTCATTGCTGCATGAGGCTTGACTGTCTAATTTATATAATTTATCAATCAGAGTATCAGTTCCAAGAACATTAGAATTTAGAGAAATACTACAAATTCTATTTCCAAAAGAACAAGTATATCCGGATTTGTCCATAGAAGAAATAGAAATTAAGTTCCGTCTAAATGACGGTACAACAAATGTTATCTCTATTTCCAAATAAACACCAGTATCTAATAAAATTCTAAAGACACCAATAGCCTCCATAGCTGCCTTATTGTCATTGCCCACATAGATGTATCTTTCAAAGATCAATTGGCATTCGGCTCCTTAGACAGTCCTGCATAGTGACAATTATGTAAGTACTTGCACCCGTATGTATCCACTAAGTGTCAGTAGGTACCATAGCCAAATTAACTTCTGAACAAACAAAGTTGAGAAGTTTACCTTTTTTTTAAGCCAGGCAGCGTACTTGGAACAATCTTTTTTTATGTGACCAACTTTCTTACAAAACTAACATGGGTCCTGTTTCTTTTGATCCTTAGGTTGTGATGTTCCTCTGTCTGCAGTTTCTTTATTCGTACTCCTTTTTTGCTTATTTGAAACGGTTTTAGTTCCAGAGGTAGATGCCAAATGAGCACTTTATAGCCTCTCTTATTTCAGTCTATCCTCTTCTTGCACACATTGAGCAATAAGCTTATTCAAAGTCCATTTCTCCTTTTGGGTATTATATGAAACTTTGAATTGACTAAATTGTGCAGGAAGATAGATCAAAACTAGGTGCACAAGTATGACATCAGACAATTCAAGCTTAAAGGCCCTGAGTTTTGTCACAAGATTAGGCCTCTCCATAATGTACTCCGTTGTGTTTCCTTTGCCCTTATATCACACCGAAACAAGCTTATTAAGAATAGTACTTGTTTCAACTTTTCGTTAGCCGCGAATCGGTTTGCAATTTCCTTTAGGAAACTTTTGGCATTTTTATCCTCTGTTATACCGCCCCTTAAGGATTCCCAAATTGAGTGTTGCATCATCATCAAGCTCATGTGATTTGATCTCTCCCACTTCTCATATGCAGACTTTTGTTCATTAGTGCTAGTTTTGTTCAAGTCCGCAGGACGATCAAATCTTAATGCATAATCGAGATCCATGCAACCAAGCACAATCATGAAGTGCTTTTTCCATTTTTTGAAGTTTGTGTCGTTAAGCATAGGAATGTTGTTCATATTGACAGATATAAAGACACTATAAGATAAAACAAGTAATGCTCACAATTAATCATTCAAATTAATCATGTATATGTGAGATAATTTTAAATAAAACTGAAGTAATAATGATACATAAATTTTAAAACTATATATTTATCAAACACATATACATAAAAGTGGGCCCATCTCAAGATACCTAGCACAATATTATCATTTAGTCCTTGGACATAAACAATATTTTTTTTCTTTTTTTTTGGGGAAACGAAACAATAATTTGTAAGTGATACTCTTATACACAGTTCATGAATATTGAATACTAAAACGGCCTAACAATATGCCTTTCTTTGGACCGACATCTTATCAGCATGTCATTACCAAATGTATCACATATTCATGACTATCTATAATTTAGCCAAAATAATCTTCCTTTGGGATAATTATTTCGCACGCACAGATGAAACATGCTTATATGTTTAAAGTAAATAAATTTTATCTAATAGAGGTTACTTTGGCAACATATTAATTTAATCATACTTATTTTGAAACAAGAAGCACAAATAGCATAATAGTTGTCTGGTTCAAAATTTATTGCACTACAAATAACTATTTACTTTTAATGCAATGAAAAATAGCAACAGACAGCCCCAAATTTTTTCTTTAAGAATGGGTTGGTCAATTCAATAAATCTCTAAACCACTGCCTTCTTTATCTTTTCTATTTGTGCGTCGGTCTTTATTTAGTCCAATTCCAAACACAGAAGAAAATTATTCTTTAATATACACCACTCATAATTTAATTCACTTATTGTCTCATAAGATATGTGGCTACACCATAATAATTAGAAGTAAATTGAAAATCCCAAACCAAATGGCGCCGCTTTGCGGCAAAATAAGAAACAGATTTCTTTTCACTTTGACATCCAACCAAAACGCTCTTGCTGATTATTTTAGTAATAAAAGAAAATGCAAGAAAGAGCCAAAAGAAGTAGCAGAAAATTCCCATCAAAGTTTAAGTACAACAACAACAACCACCCAGTGAAATCCCACAACATGGGGTCTGGGGAGGGTAGAGTGTACGCAGACCTTACTCCTACCAAGGTAATCAAAGTTTAAGTAAAACAATGAAAAAAACTTCTTTAGAATTCGTATCGGCTGTTACACCTCGAAAATTTTCACGTCGTTTGCGTCTTAAGTAAAGTAACGTAAGCCGGATAAGTCATAGAACTATTATAAGGTTGAGCAAGACCTTTAACAAGTATTAAGAGAGTATCTAAAGGTTCTGGGATCAAGCGAAATGAAGGAATTAAGTTTGTCGAAATTTGGGAAAACTTGGCAGAATTTCGGATAGAATTTTTGGTCCAACTTGAGGGAGGTGTATATCCTATAATATGAGGAGTTATGGAATGCATAACCTATGTAAATTGAAGGTCACTGAGTCTAGTTTCCAATTCAACAAACCTTTAGTCGATACAACATCGGAGTAGAAAGTTATGGGCGTTTCAAGATAGGCTGCCAGAGACTTCTTTTGGCTCGCGATCGCGAAGGCCAATTTTTGAATCGGTGGACAACCAACCTTCCACCCTATAAATACCAACCCCCACTCATTCTTCCTCATTCTTTCACCCAAAAAGGTCCAGGAACTTCAGGGGTCACCTCTACCAATTTTCTCTGTCATTAAAAACCAAGAAATCATAAAGAGGTTATGTAATCTAGGTTCGAGAAGCTCGTGGCAACATCGTATTATTGCGAAGCGAGGTGAAAGATGGAGGGATTTTGGGTTTGAATCCATTAAGGATCAATTGGAAGTTAATAAGGTAAGATCCTCTCTTTATATCCATGGAATAAATTACATTGATTGGAGATTATCTTCGTTAGATTATAACGTATTTAGTGAATTGAGCGAAAGACGGTAAACTTTGTATTGAATTATGGGTGATTGGATGAACTGGTGGTTGAATTGAATTTGATATTGTTGATATTGGGTTGGTTGTTGTTGTTGTAAACTTGGGACGTAGTAGAAATAGAGGAAATGCTGCTTGAATTCTCATAACCCGAATCATCCTTCGATATACAACTTATCTAAGTTGATGTATGAACATGATGGAATATGATTAAGGACATATCTTTCCATATAGGTTCGGGTGAAGGGCGAGCATCGGAATAAGGGGTTCTTTCAAGTAACGGCTTGACAACTAAGGTATGTAAGGCGTTTGTTTCCCTCTTTCCTTAGCACGAATCTAACTAGAATATGAACACGAACGTTCCATAAGAACTCACTCCATTCCTATGCTTTGTATTTTAAATTTTAATGCTTTAATTATTTGATTGATTCTTGAAATATTATCATGTTTATCATCATTTAGTTATTTCCTTGGATTCGATACGAATTCCATAATTCATTCGGAGGTTACGACCTTATGTCACTCCAAAAGGCCCGATGTCGGTTCATTGACTCCTCATGAATATATATATATATATATATATATATATATATATATATATATATATATATATATATATATTGCACTATTTTACTACACCGCGCCACGCTATAGTCGGCCGGGCAGGCACGTAGATGTGCACACCACTACAGTGGGCATGTTATGATGATACCCCGGATGCGGGGTAATGATGATACGATATAATGATGATGATGATGATGTGTGTGTGTGTGTGTGTGTATATATATATATATATATATATGATTTTTAAACTCATGCATTGCATATTGTACGTCCGTATGGCTCAGGTTACTTCTATTCTTTTATACCTATGTCTTACTTACGTTATTGTTTCCTGCCTTACATACTCAGTACTTTTATCCGTACCGACGTCACATCCTACGGGACGCTGCAGGTCCTAACTGACAGAGCAGAGGACCTCTTCAGTAGGATTATTAGCTTCAGCGGATCGTCAGCAAGTGCCATTGTACCAGGCTTGCTCTTTTGGAATATGCTATGTCCATATGTTATGTATATGCACTCCTAGAGGTTCATAGACAGTGTTATATCCCGTATTTCATACATTCGGATAATTCAAGAAAATCGTGGCAAGTTAAGGACAAGATCATTTTCAAGAATTATTTTAATGTACAAGTTGTTAGGAATATTATTTATGAACATTGGTGGTATGGAAATATTGAGAAAGACCAAGGGTAAAAAGAGAAATTTGCAAAATGGCCAATGGAAATAATGTGGAAGGTTAGGGGTAAAATGGTAATATTGAGAAAAGTTGAGGGGTAAAATGGTAATTTTACACAAGTTTCTTGAAGGCTCCAAAAAGGCCATATTGGCCATGTGACCTAAAAAAAAAAGAAGAATGAATGAAGGATGAAAAATGATGACTAACAAGTCATCTTTTTAATTAAATTAAAGAAATTTCTAGAGAGGGGCATGTGCCCCTCACATGCTTGGAGACTTATGTATATATATATATGAATGAATTCATCTTCTAATTCAAGAAAACAAAACAAGAAAAGAGAGAAAGAAGAGAAAGAGGCTCACGGCCATAGAGAGAAAGAGGAGGAAAAAAAAAAAAAGAAAAATTTCCAAGCCTTCAACTTTGATCCAAAAATTATAATTTTCTTGCATTCCTACTCAATTCAAGATTCTCTACAAAGTGGTATAATTATTTTGGCAAGAAAGTGACTTTGGTGGCAAGGAGAATTTATTGGAAAAGGTAAGAATTTTATGTTTTTATTGTGTTATGAAGGTTTGTTTGTGTTGTAGTATATAGAAATGAGTGGAAACTATGGAAATATGAAAGTTTGCAAGGTGGGTATATATATATATATAGGTGGCCGTGTGGTACTATATGTTGGGGAGGATATGAAATTGTTGTATTTAGTATGTTAATTGTGTTGTTGTAGCCTTGTGATGAAAATGGAAGGTTAATGGTTCAAGTTGGCACGAAAATCCATTGTTAAGTTGTTGTGGGAAATCATATGATTTTATTCTAGTTTTATGCAAACATGGAAATGAAATTGTTAAGATGCAAATTATGATGATAATTGATGAATTTGGAAGCAAGAAATGCATTGTTGTTGCTCTTAGGGAAATTGGGAAGCATAGTATGTGGGTTGGATTATTGCGAATAATTGTTGGTATTATTGTTGATGCGTTGGCGAGTTCCATTCTCGGATTTTTTACGTGGTATTGTTAGCCGAGATAGAATCTCGGGATGGTACATCTACGGAAATCTTTGCCAAATTTCGGCAAATATAAGTGAATTTATTTGAAAGATTAAGACAAGTATTGATTAAGATTGAATTCTTAAAGCTTTGTGATTAATATTTGGTAAATATGACCAATTGTAGATTTTGGAGGAAACGGGATTTGAATTTGGAGAAGCGTAAGAGACAAATAAGGTATGTAAGGCTTACCCCTTCTTTCTTTGGCATGTCCTAGTTGTAATAGGCTTGATTATAAGTCTCGGGGACGATTCTACTCTTAGAAATCCGAGTTTGAATTTGGCCCTTTTTCATTCAACACAATTGAATTAAACATTCTACCTTTTATCGGAAAAATAACTTAAACATCTATAACTTTCATAAATGGAACCGAACTACCCTAAGACCTTCACAAGCGGCTCCATAGAGCCTAAAATTCGTAATTTATGTACGTCACCTCAACTTGATCCGAGGTGGGCCCACATGTCCCGAGACCTAATTACATTGCTCTATTTGGCCTATTTACTGTACGGAATTAAAGGGAAACTTTTGGTTATGGTTTCGAGATTGTTATGATTCGTATGCATTCTACGACATAAGAATTTTGATATAAGTGTTCGATACGAGTACTCGATTTGATCATTCCGATAAATACTCCGATATAAGTATTTTGATATGAATATTCCGATATAAATATTCTGATATAAGTATTCTGAGTTAGGTATTCTGGTATAAGCATTCCAACATGATAACTCTGACATGAGTATTCTGATACAAGCGTCTGATGTAAGTATTCTGATACGGGCATTTCGATATAAGTATTCGGCTATGAGTACCTGGATATGAGTCTTCTGATCCGAGTATTCTGATATGAGTGTGCTCTGTAAGCCCTAATGTTCTTCACGTACGATCTCGGATCGCTTAAAAAGTCTGAAGAGGTTTATGTATTTCAAACGCTCATAACTTCCCGATATTAATTTGGAAGAACCCGAAATTCGTTTACGAGCCTTCGAATGTCTGTAAGTGTACGTATTCATCGAGTCTGGATTTATGTGCATATGGTTTCTCACGACTCGCTCGTGCAAGGCTCAATGTATCTGTTCCTCGTCCGCGTCCGGGCATGGATACGTATCGTGCGCATGCCTCTGTGCGAGTCCTATCCACTTGCGTCCGGGCCGGGTTCTGTTTATGCTTATGATATGATGATATGGGGACGGCGGCCGGGATGGCATATGTTCCGTGCGATTCACCGCGTCCGTACTAGAGGGCCGGGTTGCATTGCACGCGTCCCTCGTTTGGAGGGTCGGGATACGTTGCCTTATATATATGATAATATATGATGCAGTATGCATAATTTGTGATGTCGAAAGTATGCATTTTGATATTACGGATAAGATATGCATTTAAATACATTTGTACCCGATTCGATAATGACTACGTATGTCTTACTCTGCCTTGATTTTGATAAGGCTACTATTATGCCTCCGTATTTCCTATTTCGACCACGGATACTGTCCCAGTATATCTCTATGCATGTCGGCCTGATTACGAATACGTCCGACACGGCCGTACGTCGACTCGATTGCGGTCCGTTCGATATAGCTCCGTACGTAAATCGCGTCCGATATATGACCTCATCCGAGCATTCTCCAGTCGTTCGTATTCCGTCCGATATATGACCTCGTCGAACATTCCGTACGTTACGCCTCCGTCGACGCGTGACATCACCGGTGCGCTCCGTATTTTCTCGCACCTCTTCGGACATGCGATTCGTAATTGTAAAATAAGCATTTAAGTACTCGTTGACTCACTTACCTTTTGTACTCCTTACGATATATGAGACGGTATGTACGATTTGTGTACGGAAAATAAGCGTACGGTATTTTGACTAATGTATTTATCTTTTAGTCCCGTTTGTTTCGATTATGGTTCTCGTTTTCTCGTATTGCATGCCTTACATGCTCGGTACATTTTCCGTACCGACCCCCTGTTTCGGGGTCGCGTTTCATGCCACTGTACTCCCGAATATGAGCCGGTTATTATGAAAGGTGTTCCAGCGAGAGATGGCAAGCTCCATTCTCCTTTTAGGGGTCGCCCCGAGTCGAGTTTGTTTGTTATGATTTCGGATGTATGTTAGAGACTTTGCGAACGGCGTCGTGGTATTGGTTGTCGGTCTGTAAGCGGCTTCGTCAGCCGATATGTCGGTCCGTGTTATGCATTGAATTTTGTATGATTATAAATTTGTTCGATTTGAAGGCTACGAGAAAGAATATTTCTGAAAAATTTTGTTATGTATTTTATCTCATTTAGTTTAAAAAGTTTGGCGTGATTAATCAGATAAGAGTCGAGGGTTCGCTCGGCCCTAAGTAAGGGTCGGGTGCCCATCACACCCTAATAAGATCAGGGTGTGACAGACGCATATGGTGTATGTAGATGTCATGTGCAGCCTTGTCGGCTACATGTTATTATGAGGACACTTGTAGCAGCCTGCTTGATCGGCTAGCATGTTTATATATATATATATATATATATATATATATATATATATATATATATATATATATATATATATATATATATATATGTTTTCTAATGTATTGGGCCTTTTCTGCGTGCATGTGTTTTCTATGTTACAATGAGCTCATATTTCAAGACAGGATAATTGAATTGAGATTATGTCAGTATAAGCCAGGTGGTACACGATCGCCAGGGTCGGGTACCCGTCATGCCCCTCGTCGGGGTGTGACATTGGCTAACCCAAATTTAACTCTAAATAATACTGAAAACATGTCTAATGATTTAACTAGACTGTGCTCTGATACCACTTGTACGAAAACTTAATAAACAACACAGGATCGCAAGTAAATCAATAGGCGATGAAGAACAATCGTAGGAACACTAGCCTTGTTCCATTGCAAGAGTTGATTGAGAAAACTTGATTGAAGAAGTGAGTTTTCTAAGTCCTAATCGCTCTGGATACTTTGTCTTTTCAGAGATGAGAAAGAAAAAAAAAAAAAAACGTATTATGACTTTAGGGACCACCCTCTTTAAAGGTTACGTTGGTGCCTTTTAATATTAAAATGAGACTTTTCATAAAGTATGTGTCCATCAAACATACAGTGTGAAAAGAATAATTGATACTTTTTAGGCCCATATAATAATACTTTATTAGATCATAAAATGGGTTTTTTTTTTAATGATAGCATATCTATGTATAAATATATTAATATGTGAGTCCATAAAATAGAAAAAATTTCTAACAATTGTATCATAATTACTTTAAAACAAATTGCTCACAAATTCTGACGGATCACAACACCAATATATTTTGCTTCAAAGTGATCCAAATTGTTCAAAAAAAAAAAAAAAAAAAAAAAAAAAACTCCAAATATATACTCATTCAGTCCCAATTTAAGTGTCTTACTTTTCTTTTTGGTTTATTGTAAAAAGAGTCTTTTTTTATATTTAGTCAGTTGACAATTCAAATATCATACATGGTAGGTTTATAACAACAAGATTCAAAGGACATTTTAATACATTATACACATTTTTAATTCAGGACCACAAGATTTAAAAGTCTCTCTTTATTTCTTACATTTCGTACTTAATCAAACCAAAACACTTAAATTGGAACGGAGGGAGTAACATTCTTATGCCAATCCCAACAATGTCCCATGGTTAAATTTAACCTAAACTTTCAAAAATCAATAGTCCCCCTTAATTTGTCTCTTTTAACTATCAAGCTCTCAATAAAATTCACCATAATAATGTTTTTCAAGTTTCTTCGACCATCTCAACCCAAATTAGCTACAAATAAGTAAGGAATCTTTAATTTTCTATACTAATACATATAAGAAGAAGGAGGAGAAGGGATGAGCACAAATTCTGAGGATATCTATATTTGCACTAATTTTCTTAACGAGAACAGAATTAAACACCGATTCTTAAGGAAGACACCATGTTAAGTTCTTAAGCAGAATTTCATGTGATTGGTCCTTAAAAAATCTTTCTTTTTTACTACTAAAATTAATTTTTCTAAGCTCTATAAGAAAACCAGAATTTCACATGATGGGTCCTAACCTTATTGAAGAAGAACTATGTTGCTTGGCTTGGGTAAATTGAAGAAGTAAAGATAAAATATGTTATCTATACAGCTGTAACTACGTAGATTTATATAACTTTGAGTAGCTTAGTTGTATTTCTTTTCCACTTGTTATTTTTCCATTTGGAAGTCCAAGTCAGCATGCAAATTAAGGATTCAGATACTCAAAAACAATCCCTCAGATTTTTCGTAAATTGACAGAGACAGTCTATGAAAATACCATTGATTTAATTTGCCTCGTTGTGTTGATGGAGATACTCTTATGGGTTTTTTCATGCTTATCTTATGGTAACTACTCCCATATGGCATGGATTAGGTATTGAGACTTGAGAGAGAGAGAGCGGGCGGGGGCGGGGGGGGGGGGGAGGAAGGGGGGGGGTGGAGGCGCATCAACAAATCTTTTTTTTTTTTTTTTTTTTGTTTTGAGACTTATAAATCTTTTTTTGATTTATAAGTCAAAATCAATCAAAGCCAGAAGTTGGTCCACCTTAACTTATAAGATTTCAACTTATAAATACTTTTAATTTGATTTTTTTTTTATATTTTTTTTTTTACTATTTTATCTTAATTGTTCTAATTCTCAAAATACCTTCTCAAAATAAAATCTCTAACTTTCTCTTCACTTTTATATGTCGTTCCCCTTTTACATACTTTTAAATTTATAATTTTTTGTAAGAATTTTAAGAGCATTTTAGTCATTTTAGCAAATGAATAGCTTAGCAACACTTTTTTACCAAATACATCAACCACTTATTACCAGTTTCGGCAATTTTATCGACAGTCGACTCACATAATTGCTTATTTCTAAAATCATTTTTAGCATTTAAAGCTTAATTAGTTATTTACGATTTGAATGAGCTAACCCAACCAAGATCTAAGAAGTTCATTAGAAAGAACTTCCTTAATTTTCAAGCTTCATCAACGAGATAACAATTCAAATTTTAAATGCTGAACACATGATGCATTGGCTGAAAATAATTTCTCCAAATTCGCCCTGTGGTCAAAGATTGCTTTCATTTCTGAAGGGTGTTATCTTTTGTGTGAAAAGGAATTTATAGCACAAAATAGGGAATGATGTTTAACACTATAAAGAAAAGAAAGTGCAGAAAGCATGGCTATTTCAGAATTTACATTATAAAAACATTACAGCAAGAATTTTGACAAATTATAAGAGTAAACCTTTTATATATAATTAAAAGCTAACTACAATTACTTGACTTAATTCCTATCCTCTTTAAAATTCCTATTTTATTCACTTAAAAGAATTGTAATTCTGACTTGTACTCTTCAACTAAAAACATTTAGTAGAAAGGATTCAGCTCTTTTTAATTTTGTTCACTCTTTATTGCAAAAATATTAGTAAAGGAGTTTAGCTTTTGGGATGCTTTTGCTAATCTTTTTTCTTCTTCTCTTTCTAAGGGCAATTGAGACTTCCCAATTAACTTTTATTTTTTCTCAAGGTAAGACGTGCCGAACTGCTGATCATGTATCAAGCCATGAGCTTTGACGATTATAACATATTCTTTACGGAAAATTAATTGATTTTATATTAGAATTCCCTTCTTCAAGACAAACCCATGATTGCATAAAAGAACAAATATACTAAATTTGTCTTCACACGTAGTGGGAAAAAACATTTTTTTAGTAACTATAACTTACTTTACAAGAATGGAAGTTTGGTATAGTGTTGAGGAATACTATAATATTCTAGTAACAAGAAATTTAAATATATATGAATAATGCAAATGCAGCACTAATCATTTCAATTGTATCTGTCGACAGGTAATTTGCTTCAAAATTCCGTTAGATGAAACTGAAAGGCTTATTACTTTGAACGTTATTCTCATTCTTCATGCAACAAACAGCTCTACTAAAGACTTGAAAAAATACAACCAAAAAAAAAAAAGGAGAAAGAGAGTTAAAAGAAAGCTTCAACGTAGACAATTAGACATAGACACGCGTACCCTAATCAACCTATTAAGTTACCATCACACAAGAAAATGTGTACAACAAGTACTTTTTTATTTTTTTATGAATGTACATGTACTCTTCCTTTTCTTGAAATTTAGACTTAAGGTACAAGTGAGAAGATGAAAGAAAAGTGATAGAGGAAAGAGAAACGAAAGCTTCTTGGGGTGGTAATGGTGATGATGAAAGTGATGGTTTGTGGGGTTGTTTTTTATTTACTATTTAAAAAAGACTATTAATTGTGACAAATAAGAAAATAAAGAGAAATTAGTCGGTTAAAGAAAAAACTTATAGGTGGAGTGGAAAACGGATTGAGGTGGACCTGCCTTGGGCCTTGTTGTTGTTGGGGGGTGGGGGCGTGGGGGTGGAGGGGATGAGAGAGAGTGATGGTTGGTCTTCTTGTCTTTGACTCTATCCAGTCTTTGTCGTTGCATTTTTCTTCACTCACAAGGTAATCATCATATGTGTATGAGAAATGGAACATATTTTGCTTCCACTTCACATAATCTTTTTTTTTTTTTCCTTTTTCTTCTTCTCTTTCTCATTAATCCATTCTATATATCTTCTTTCATCTTTTCACCATCAAAGCCTAGCTAGTCGGAATAAGAAGAAGAAATTGATCATCAAAACGTATCATTTTATTTCTTCTTCATATTGTCTGCTAGGATTTTGTTTGTCATGAGGAAGCCAGATCATAACAATCCATCAACAATGATGAAGGAGAAGGAGAAAGGGAATGGTAATAAGGCAAAATTAAGAAAAGGTTTATGGTCACCAGAGGAAGATGAGAAGCTGATGAATTACATGTTAACAAATGGGCAAGGGTGTTGGAGTGACATTGCTAGAAATGCTGGCTTGCAAAGGTGTGGCAAGAGTTGTCGCCTCCGATGGATTAATTACTTGAGGCCTGACCTTAAACGCGGCGCCTTTTCTCCTCAAGAAGAAGAACTCATTGTTCATTTGCATTCTATTCTTGGAAATAGGTACACACACTCTCACAGTCTTTCACATTTTCTACCTAGTCTGTCAAGCTAACAATGTGAAGTAAGTATTTGTAAGTATTTGGAGTTTTAGCTAGGGTCAGTCAAATGTTTTAAGGCTGGTTGGGTAGCTAATTATAAATTTAAACAGTGTGTGAAAAAAGTGACACTACGAAAATATAACAGCTAAAGAGTGAAAATCATGAGGAATCAAGGCTCAAATTCTAGTAAAGACAAAAATATTATAGTAGTAAGTGATTTTTTTTCGTATGTCTAAGTTTTGGTAGTCAAAATTGCTCAATAAATATGCTGACCAGACGCTTACGCTATTGAAAGAGACAATATCAGAGTGTAAATGGTGCTGAAATGTATCAATACTATAATTTTTTATTTTTTTTTGGTAGAACAAACACATTTTATTTCATCTCCTTTCACACTTTACAGCCAATAAACTTTACAAACCAGCAAAAATGAAGAAAAGAAAATCTTCCCAACTCGACCACCTTCCCTATACCCTCATTCTATACATGTATGCCTATGTATATAGTTGCTCAATCCAACCTCTCTCTCTCTACAGTTAGCCTTCCGATTTAGAATATCAAAAAGTCTAGCTTTGCATTCACTCTGTATCTGCTGCAAGATTATAATTGGTCTGATCACCCTATTGTGCCACACTGCTTCATTTCGTGCCCTCCATATCTGGTATATCAGTGCGGCCAGGACTATAAGTTTCTATCAACTAGCTCGAAAGACATTGATTTTAGATGCATATATATGGGTTACGGCACTTGCATATGGTCTTCTTTGCATTATTCGTACTTATAAGGGCACAAATACAGTTATTTTCTCGCAAGAGATGTAGTTCCTGAGCCGAAACGTAACAGTGCATGAACATCGACACTTTTACATATATCATTGGATGACTTATTATTAGTTAACCTAATTATGCACATACACACACACACACACACACAAAAAAAAAAAAAAAAATCTCATTTACCACTAAATCTCAAGCACATAACTCCTAATATTACCTTAAGAAGTTTTCGTGAGGGATTTGTCATGTTCAATTGGTCCTTTTTCATCATTTTCTCTTATGTTAGGGCATTATATTATAAGAACCTCATTTACTGTTAAATCTAAAATCTTCTCCCAAAAGGTTTGGCTCGGACATGTATATATGTGAAAAATTCACGAAATTTAAAAAGTAAACATAATAGAATCCGAACCCAGGGTCCAACTAATTGTAGTAACGAAATTTTCAGCATTTCCGTTTTCAAGTAGGAGATGTATATATATAAATAAATAAATTGAGGGGTGCTTGAAGGGAAAATTAGATAGAAAAGTGCCAAACAGATGTTTAAGGAAAAAAAAAAAAAAAACTAAAAAATGATTGAGTACTGTCATAATTAATTTAGACGCATTTCTGGAACTTAGTCCGTTCTTTGGTTTTAGTCAATTTGATTTTGGTCCAACACTAATAGCTGTATGTTGGAATGTCTGTCGATAAGCAGGAAAATTCAGACATTATTTGTTTTGTTAATGAAACTTGCATAATGCATGCAAATCCCATGCACCAAATATGCTCTTTGCAAATAACAGTTTCTTTCCATTATTTTTAACCTTTTGCATATATTACAGGTGGTCACAAATAGCGGCTCGTCTTCCAGGAAGGACAGACAATGAAATCAAGAATTTCTGGAATTCCACAATAAAAAAGAGGCTGAAAAATAACAACAACACGCCGTCGCCTAACACCAGCGATTCATCTTCAGAGCCTAGAGCTCTCATGGGAGGAATATTCCCCATGCAAGGGCACGACATAAATGTTATCGCAGCCTTATGCATGGATAATTCCTCATCTACTACCTCAGCATCGTCCATGCAGGCAATGGTTCCTAGCAACCAGTTTAACCCTTTCCCTCAGCTTGACAATACAAGCTACAACATAACAGGATTAGTTGGACCAATGAGTTTAGGTCAGTTTGATAGTAATGGCGGTGATGGTGGATTTTCGGACTATGGTGTTGTGGAGACTTATAGTATGATGGGGTTAGGAAGTGATGATTTTTCAGTACCCCCATTAGAGGGGGTTAATAAGAGTACTATGGGGGAGAATAATAATAATGTTAATTTTAGTAGTAACATTGTGACTGCTGCCAATGACTATAATTCCATGATTGAGAAGAAAAATACAAATGGTAACAATAACAACAACAACAACCAACACTTGATGAATATGAGTGGGGGTAGTGATCAAAGCCTCAAGGTTGAAGACTATATGGTTGGTTTTGGGAATCATCATCATTGGCATGGGGAAAGCTTAAGAATTGGAGAATTTGATTGGGAAGGTTTGTTGGCTAATGTTTCCTCCTTACCTTACCTTGATTTTCAAGTTGAATAACTACTCCTTCACCCCACATCCACAATAAAGACAGAACTACCCTCTTTCAAATATCCTCTTCATTTTTTTGATAATCGAGAAATTCAGAAGGCCAGTGGTGCAAGGTTCAAACTGCAGTGAACAATAGATATACTCATCTACCCTTCTCCATTTAAATAATCAGCTTTTGTCTCAATTCTCCTATCTTCTTCTCCCATCTATTCATTATACATAAATCATTTCGATCCCTCATCAATTCCACAACCTCATCTTAGAGAAAATTCTGAGACACACTTCTTTTCTTTATTGTCGATTATCAAAAACATTTCCACTAGATTTTTTTAATCCTTTGTCATTTCTTTTTAAAATTTTAATTTTCGTATACTCGTTCTTCCTCCACATTGATCGTTTAGTTTCCTTCAACCAAAAGTTCCTTCATCAAGATTCATAGAGGCCAGATTAGAAATAAGTCTTCAGAGTTGGATGGACATTTAAGTGAGGTCATTTTCCGTCATTGTCGATGATTATGGTGATACTACGGGAGAAATAATCTTTCTCAAGAAGCAAAGTGTGAATAGAAAATGAGCACAGTACAGATATAGAAAATTATGAAGAGAGTTAATAAAAAGGTCAATTGTTCATTTGTCAGCAGTCTTTGTGTACAGATATGGATCAATTAATAATCTTTCGAATTTGTTGAGAATTAGTCAGTTACATGTTTCTCAGAATACAGATGGAGAAAATTGTTGTACGTATTTTTTATTTTCAAAGGAATAAGAAGCAATGTTAGTTTTTCCATATGATGAATATTTAGTGTTAGTTTTTCCATATGATGAATATTTCAATACTTTTAATTTCCCTCCCCTCATCCTCTCTATATCTCAAAATTGCTTATATAATACAGGATGTAATTTTGAGTTTATGTTTTTTTTTTTTTTTTTTTTAGTAATAAACTGTAAAATTTTATTACCACCAACAAACCATACTTAATAATACAACCTAAAGAGCACATGTATATTTAAATCTATACACTTTTTCGCCTGTTTTGACCCTATAACCATCCCTATCCTTTCTTTCACTACAAACTTGATTTGTTGCACTGCAGCACTAGTATTCACACTCGTGTCTCTAAAAATTTTCCAATTTCTCGCCTGCCATATGTAGTAAATCACTGCACCATATACAGCAGCCACAACTGCTTTCTTCACTCTGCACCATTGCTTCTGCTTGATACATTTCAGGGCCATTCTAGTCTCCACTTGTGGTGTTTGCACCCTCAACCATTGCAGCACCTCACTCAGGGGCGGATCTACAGTAGCGGATATGGGTTCTCGGGAACCCACACCCGTCACCGTAGATCCTGTGATTATATTGAAAAACATATGAGCAGTAGAATAATTTGCAGAGGGGAACCCATAACTAAGTGGGTGGCTGGTTTGATGGCAAGGAAGAGACTCCCGGATGGGACTTCATCCAGCAGCCGCGGGATCGATTCCAGCTGGGTTCTTTTTTTTTTTTTTTTTTTTCCAATTTCAATTTGTTTTTAAATTCTAAAAAGCAGAACACATAAGGTAGAAAACTACTACTGTACTTCACGTTTTTTTCGAAAAACATAACAAACTCAACTGAAAAAGAAATCAGCTAATAAAATATTAGTTTTACCCAAATTTCTATATTTCGAATCAAAACAAAAAAGTGAGAAACAAGAAAAACTTGGGGTTAAATTTTTTTTTGGAACCCACAAGCTGAAAATCACGATCCGCCTCTGACCTCACTCCACACTGCTTTTGCCCATGGACATTTAGTAAATAAGTTTTTGAGTTTATGTTGTAAGCACTGATTCTACGTATAAATAATTAGTATACTATATCACGTAAAGTTGACTACATGACCAACAGGTACTCTCCATCTCAGGCCTAGATACGATAAACGGAAAATAAATTAATAACTTATTATAATAGGGTAAACTATGATAATGTAAAATTTATTTACATTATCAGTATATATAATTTAATTTTTTTGCCACTAAATTCCTATTTCTCTTATGGAATTTAGAGAAAATATAACAAATACAATCTTTGTTAATATATACTAAATTATTATATTTTCTTTAACAAAGTTAGCTAAACATTTTGTTGGTTAGTCAAGCTTGATCATTACAAAGTAAGAGCCTATTTGGATTAACTGAAAAAAGTGGCTTTTAAGCATAAGTGCTTAAAGTACTTTTTAAGTGCTGAAATTTGTTTTATAAAGAAGCAATTACGTGTTTGGATAAAAGTGCTGAAGTTGAAAATAAGTTGTTGACGTGTTTGGTACAGAAGGGCTATTAAACACTTTTTTCTGTCAAAATGACTGAAATACCCTTAAAGCTATTAATACTATAAAGAAGTTGATTACTATAAGATCTTTAATTCCAAAATTGATTCAAATTAAATTAATTTATATTCTAATTCAGTTTCAATATAAACTGATTATTTAACATGATTTTATAAATATAGGTTACTTTTAATTTTTAAATATATAATTTGGATAAAAATTGAAGGTGGGCATAATTTGAACATGCCGTGTGATTTTGGTGAGGATGTCCTGTTGAAGACATATGTTTATCCAAGAAGTAGAAACCATGTTGTTTCTTCAAGAAGGGGAAGGATGCTTTGAAGTAGAATCCAAACAAGAAAATCTAAAAATTTGCTGGTTGTTGAGATATCAGCTAGTCCTTAGTGGCTTTGTTATTGACTGTTTCCTGGATTCTAATTGTTGTTTCTCTTCTCATGTTGTCATTGACTGTTGTCATGAAAAGAGAAACAACAATTTAGGGCTTTTTAGTAGTAGGGAAAAGAAGAGGAAAGAAGAGAAGCGAAGAGCAGCGGTGATGACTGAAGAAAAGAGATAGTTTAGGGTTTTTTAGTAGTAAGACTTAAGGGTAATCTTGAAATTAGAAGAAAATATAAGGGATAAAAGAAAGAACATTGTTGGTCAATTCAGAATGGTTTTTAAGCCAAAAAGTAAAAAGTTGGGGAACACCAACTTTTTGCTTTTGGCTTATTTTAAGCAACTTTTAACTCATTTTAAACACTTTTTTATTTTGCCAAACACTTAAAAAAGGTAAGCTTATATTCGGATTTGACCAACTTGAAAGCCAATCCAAACACCCTCTAAGAGTTGCACCCTTCATCGCACGATCAGCTAGCTATTAAAATGGCCAGCCAAACTAAAACGAGTTGCCGATGAAATCTAAGAAATTAAAGCAAAAAACTTGCGATTTCAGTATATTAGTGCCCACTGGTATGAAGTAGAAACTATTAAAAAAAAAAATTAAAAAAAAAGGAGAATGCAATAAACAAGATCAAATTGTGCTTAAATTTTGATATTGCCCTAAATGAATTTACTATAATACATATAGAGAAATTGTGCTTAAATTTTGATATTGTCCCTAAATGAATTTACTATAATATATATAGAGAGATACTGTTCAATGGTGTAAACCGCCTAACTGCTAGAGATTGAATGTTAGCTTCGATCGGTTTGTAATTTTGATCTTAGTATAAAATTATTATACAAATATAGTGATGAGAACTTACCCCATAGTTGCTTTGTCGGCTACCGTGAAAATGCATAAACTATTTTATCTAAAAGCTTAAACTATTAAATCTGAATTATTTTCATGCCACTTCTATTATGGCTTTGCATTATGACAAAGTGATGTCATTAGCTGTAAATATATGAGGTAAGGTCAGAGGAGGAGCTAGGATTTAAGGTTTGTGGGTTTGGAGTTTTAAGACGGGACAATCATCTCAAGCTAATTTATAATAACCGCCAAACTAACGAGCAACGAACCACTTGAACACTATATAAATATAAACATTATCATTACAATTGCACTCGAACGTGATTTTACTTTTTCTAATTGTCAATTTTATGTTTTTTTTTTTTTTTAAAAAAATATGTGTATATTGTTGAGGAAAACATACAGGGAAGAAAAGAAACTGTTAAAGTTTTTTTTTTTTTTTTAAAAGGAAATCTGCATATATGCAACTTTATGTTTTCTTAGCAAAAAATAGAAGAAAACGGCTGAGAGCAAGTTTTGAACCCCCAACTCGTGGCACAAGGCCTTTTCCACCCACTTCTTACCGCTGAGCCAACTAATTGTCTTTCTACATGGGTTCGAAAACAGTAATAGTTATATCTACTTACTGCAATTTCGAATGCAAATACCGTGTCTACGCAAACGCTACTGGGTTCACGAACCCCCACGCTACACTGTAGCTCCGCCCCTGGGTAAGGTGATCTAACGACTAGAATAGATCAATATCATATTATGTTTATAATAGGGGTAATAAGTAGCCCCTAAAATTCGAATATGTAAATGACTTTTTCAGATAATTTCAGGGATATATTTCACATAAATCTATACATAATATAAATGTTACAAACCAACCGGGGGGCCATGACGGGCACCCGGAGCTAACCCACCGAGCACCACATACATGCATCCTTTAGTCATACCTGAGAGGGCCATAATGCTAACTCGTAGATACCATAAGCTGTATGGGACACAAGCCCAAAACATAATATACATATGTCATCAAGCTAATCCCAAGTACATATGCTGGCAAGGCTATCCATAGTAATGATACAACAGAATATAGACCGAGATGACAATAGGACGTCCAATGGTGCATATCTGTCTACGAGCCTCTACTGGAGTACATGACATAATGTGGCCGGGATAGGGCCCCGCCATACCCATGCAAATGCATATGCAACCATGATGACTCACAGAGCAACTCTGGAGCAAGTGGAGTGCCACGACATTGCCTGCTGTGCTGGTATCCTACTGAGAGATCCGTCAACCTGTGCCTCAAGACTTGCGAGCATGAAACGCAGCGCCCCGAGCAAAAGGACGTCAGTACGAATAATGTACCAAGTATGCAAGGCGGGAATATAACATAATAAGGATATACTGTAAAGAAGAAGGATAAGAATCAACCTGGCACATCTGACTTACCAATAAGAATCTAGCATGTATGTCTCTCTATACTCTCATGTGCTTAACTACATCTATGTACAATACTGTGTCTCTGACCTACTTATCATCCTGATGCTATCTGCCTAACTGATCAGTAGTAACTGCCCGACCGGCCGTAGCACGGTGGTAACTGCCCATCTGATTATCGCCCAATGGTAGAGCGCACTGCCCGACTGATCAGTGGTAATTGTCCAACCAGCCATAGCTCGATGGTAAATACATATCTGCCAGACCGACAGTAGCTCGGTGATAATAACTGCCTAACCAACCATAGCATAATGGTAAATAGGGATACATAATCTGCCTAACTGGCTGTAGACCAGTGGTAAATTGAATGCATTTTTTGCGGAACATGCAACCCGATCTAAACATGAATGCATGTGCTGCAGAACGTGTTGTCCGATCCAAATATGAACACATGTGCTGCGGAACGTGCAACCCGATCCAAATATGAATACATGTGTTACGGAACGTGCAACCCGATCCTAATATCCCCTATAGGTACCCTTTATACACTTCTAGTGTTCATTCTTTATCTATTAGCTTCTATGCACTTCTCATGATCATTACCTAACCGTTAATGACCACATGATTTCATAAGCCTTATAAACACATTTCCCGGCCATTAAGACTTCTTCCTGATTAACTAATCCTTATTCAATTTCTGGATACATCATAAGCCTTCCTTCTAACATTATGTACCTCATTAGAGAATCTTATAACTAGCATACTATTTATGTCTTACAACACACTCCTTGAGAACACATTTCTGAATTCATCGGAGTGACGTAAGGTCGTTATACCTCCGATTATCATTATGGAGCTATCATCATGAACATATCTCACCTTGAAGGAACAATAATCATAAGATGAGATCAACATCAATGATATCATAAGAACATCAAGAACCATAGGCTTCTAATATTTCTAGGAATAGGGACACTATGGACATTATTTGTGAAAGTTCATAACAGTAGGATCATGCCTTAAGAAAGAAATGGACAGCCTTAACATACCTTGCTGCTTACTTAGCCACTCAAAGTCTACCTTCCGAGCTTGCAAATCTACATCGAAGATGATTCGTACAACAATCAGGCCATAAGAACACTTACACACTCAAACTTAGCTAGTTAATAAGTTAACGGAATTCGGACAACATTTCCCCTATATTATCTACTCCAAACAATTCCAAAACAGCTCCCAAACATCAATAACAACATCAACAATAACATAATCAAGATACTACATGACAAACATATTCGTCTAAGACTTCCTTCGAAAATCAGCGCATAGGCCAACCACATCAACATATCAAACAACGACCTTTATACTATGTTTTCCTTCACTTTAAACCATTAAAATCCTCCAAAAACAACTCAATATCAAAGTCAAGATGAAGAATATACCTTATAATTGAAGAACTTCAACTCACACAACTTGATTCAAGACCAAACTCACCACAACATCAAGTAAAAGCAAGAACAATCACTTTTCATGAACTAGTTTAGTGTAATCTTATTGAATTCTTGATCTAAGGGGCTATAAGTGTATAGGAAATATTTATGAAGGTTTTTAGAGCTCAAGGAAGTGTACAATGATGATAAAATGAGGAGAATGGGGTATTTATACCCCTTGAAGGTCGGTTCATTGCCTTTCAAATGGGGCCCGCGGAGAAGCCATTTGGCAGCCTATCTTGAAACATCCATAACTTTATACTCCGATGTCGTATCTACGAACGGTTTATTGCATTGTAAACTAGACTCAATGAACTTCAATTTAAATAGTTTATGCATTCCATAACTCCCTCATATTCTAGGAGATACACCTCCCTCGAGTTGGACCAAAAATTCTATCCAAAATTCTACCAAGTTTTTCAAAATTTCGACAAACTTAATTTCTTCGATTCGCTTGATCCCTAAACCTTTAGACACTTGCTTAGCACTTGTTAGAAGTCTTCCTTAACCTTATAAGAGTTCCATGACCTTTCCGAACTTACGTTAGTTTACTTATGACACAAACGACGCGAAATATTTTCGAGGTGTAACAATAAAGCTAGGCATAGACAAGCTAATGTGGCAACTCTCTATGACCTCCATTCTTATTTATCTTTTTTCTCATAATTTTGACCTTTTCTTCTTATTTTCCCTGTTTTAAAAATTCAGAAATTGTGAGCATTTATTTTCATTTAAGACAATGAAAGATGAAAAGGCCTCACATTCAACAACTTTAATTTAATTTCCCCAGAACCATTACACAATTACAAATTGTAACTGCTGGTAAAGAAGCACAAATATAAGTAAATGAAAGATGATGAGCAACGTGCAGATCCTTAAAACTTATCCAAGCAAGTTATTTGCAACATTTTATGAGCAAAGACAAATGTCTTGCAAGTAATCCACAAATGTCTTGCAAGTAATCCTTTCCTCTACATTGTAGTTCAGCAATAATAGTTATGCTTGACAAGAAAAAAACAAACTGATTGCATGTACTTAATGCTGCACCGATTGGATTTAGTTCCCGAGCCCAAGCTTCACAAATATCATTGAGTTATTTCATTAGAGTATTTCCTTATTACTGCTAACATTATTCATCAGGTTGTTTCATCTTTTTTTGTTCCTAATTTTATTTGGCCTTTTAAATTATGTAGATAACCATTGATGCTTTAAATCCTTTAATTCTCTGCAACATAAGAAGAAAGAGTCAAGCAGGAGAACGACACGTTATTTCTCCTTTTTTTCTAATTTTCCCACTCATGTTGCCGAAAGAGTCTTAATTTTTTTGATTGTTTTCTCTTTGATTAGTTTCCTCAGTTAACGAACAACAAGTAATATGAGTGAAACATTTCTTCGCAACAGAAGGAAAAGAGACAAGAAGGAAAAATAAAGTGTTACCTCTATCTCATCAGAATACTCATTTGATTTTATCTTTTTATTTATTTTTTATCTCTTATCTTGCCTAAAACTTCTTTCATAATTTTGATTTTTTCCTCTTTAATTAGTCTGCTTGTCTGAAGAGCATTGAATTTAACGGCAAAAATAAATAGGTGGCTTCTATGTTATCGGAGGAAAATGAATAGTGAAAAAAGTAATTGAAGAGAAAATCGGACAGGTAATAATTGTGATACTCATTTTAAAAGATTTGCTTACGAAGAATTGAAAGAGCAGAAAAAAATTGGCAAGAGTACGAACATGTTTCAAACTTTCATTATTGTTATTTTGCAATAGGTTTTATGACTTTCTCCTCCTCTTTTTTTGGGGATCCTTGCTATGTTGTACTTGGATAAATCTATTTTTGTAAGCATATATGAATTTTTACAATTTATAATATGGGTGATGAATTTATTAAAAGATCAAGAAGGAAAAATTTTCAATAGTTTGCAGAGAATTGTGAATGAAATAAATGGAGATGTGTAGGCATGAAGGGGGAGGAATTTTTTTTGTATTTTTGAAGTAGCCCTAAGAAGACAGAAAAAGGGAATGAAAGAAGAAGAATAAAAGATTAAGAAAAGGGAAAATGAACAAAATATTAGATAATTAAAGGAAATTAGTCATTGTTTCTTGAGTAAGAGCTTATAAAGGAAGATGAAATTAAGAAAGAGATAAAATTATAAAAGGAAAGAAGATAATCGTTAAAGCCAACACGATAGGAAAACAAGTGTGTAACGTAAGTGTAACTCCTTGGATAGAAAATGCAACTGCGTTGCCGTACATTTCTTTTGTTTGAATTAAAAATATACTAGAACAAAATTTTGTACTATGTAATGAAAACGAAATGAAATACAAATATCTTAAATATAGATTTTATGACTAATTAGGGATTAGTTAATGAATTAAATACTGTTGGGAAGAAACAAGCAATAACCAAATTGCACGACAAGGTAACAACGGAAGAAATACCCAGTCAAAACTTCTCACACTATTTCAACCAAGAGAAGGCAATAAACACTAGCACAAATAAAAATCCGGGCAACAACTATACCAACAACAAAATAGCAAAGCAAACAAAAATAAATCGAATGCAAGAGACACCAAATTTACTTGGTAAAAACCCTTTAAGGTGAAGAGGAAACATCTACGGGACCTCCGGCCCACAAAAGCTCCACTAATAATCAACAAGAGTTACAACAATGTTCTCCAAATGGCTACAACATCAATGCCAAATATGGAGCAACAATATATAAAAGATAGCTCCAAAACTAGTGAAGAAATGAGAGAAATCACCCCTAAAAGTCTGAATACATAGTCTCATAGAGAAATACTGTCTCAAGGATAGAAATAAGACAAGTAATGAAAGAGTAGCCATCCGGGCTGTAGATCCTCCAAGTGCTCACCCTGGATGCTAGTGAATCAGGCCTAGGGATCAGTCACGAGGGGTGAAAGTCTCTCCAACAGCGAACTCTGCACTCCTAAAAAGAGTACAGCAAGGTAGCATCAGTATAAAGCACGGTACTGAGTAAGCATCATAGGCCGACAACAATTAGATCACGCATGCAATCAGGGAAATGAAAAGATAATCATGCTCACAGACAGATATAAATGACAAGTCCAAGTAGTACAATCAATTACCAAACGATGTCTCAAATATTTCACGAATCCAAACATAAACCAATAATCACCCAATAACTCAAATATCACTGAAGATCAGTATCAATCCAAATGTCAATAAGAACATGTAATGTGTATGCAAATGGAAATACAATGCAATGATACACACATGCTCCGGGGGGACGATGTCCACCTCTTGACAGTCATGACCCATGGGGGACCGCTAAGTCCATATACAGTCATTCCGTATCACACAACCTAGAATGAATCCTCCATCCAATATCATTGCTAACCACTCTGTATCACACAACATAGAGATAGCTACACAAATATAGTAATGTCGCATGAATCATACTTACCTCCATCATCACCATCTTCCAATATCAAGACCAAGATAGATATACTATGGATATGAGAAAGTATGTCATGCAATGAGAATATCATAAATAACATATGGATTATAGTCAATTCATATAAGGACAACCATCACAGTAAGAGTATCACATGAATCTGTTCCTTGTAACTAGACTCCCATAATACATAGAAACCACCAATTCACATAAGAAAAGCAATATAAACCTAAGAATTCTACAGGCCACGAGCCCGAAAACACAAGTCACACAACAGTACCAACCTAAGAATTGCATCCCAAACTTCATACCCGAAGGTTCACATGATATCTCCAACAATTCCCTATTACTACATACGAGTCGCTAACCGAAGTCTAACCAAAAAGGTAAGCCATAACCTACCTGGAGTGCCGAATAGGAATCCCAAACAAATCACACGAGTGCCTTGCCCTTCCTCAAAGCCTCACTCAAGGTCTTTTTATAACGTAATCTAGATTAGAAATCATGAATAACAATACCTATTGCTAGGCTTCTAGTTTGGTCAACTTAAGCCTATGGAATTTGGGGAAACCGGCCCGCAAGGGCAAAATAGAAAATTCGAAAGTGAAACAGGCAATTCAAATCTGAGTGATCAAAACCCACTAATCAATTTCTAAAACAACTCAATATTAAGCTAAATTCGTATTTAAAGAGAAACCCCTAGATTTGTACAAACCCTAATTCTCAAATTCATAAATTTGTTACTAATAATGAAGGATTCATGTTTATAAAGCTATTACTCATCAATTCCATACTAGTATAAGCTTATTCCATCAACAAATCAAGGTTTGATAATCATAAGTTCATCCAAGAAAGAAACCCCAAAAACCCTCTTTAGTGCTTAAGTTATTGGAAGACTCTAGCATGAATTAGGGAGTTTCTAAGGTAGATTATGAATCATAAATGAAGAATAGGGTTAGATGAACTTACCCCAATAAAGAATGGCCTCAGAATCTCTTGTTTTGTGCCCAAAATAACTCTAGAACCGAGAGTAATGAATGAGGAGTGATAGGGTTCTAAAAAGAATTTAAGGCATTTAAGTCCCCGTCGACCGCTATAGCGGTCTGCAGCCCGTTACGGTGGAACCGCTGCCGTGGTGACATGACCGCTATGGCGGTCACTCACAATTTCTCTACGCCGCTATAGCAACAGGGCCATCGCCACGGCTATACCGCTGCCGCGGTACTGCTACCGCGGTGGCGGATATCAGTCACCAAACAGTAATGGTTTTGACCATTCTCAACCCGAAATTCGACTATGTCACGACCAATTTTGCCTAAGTCGTACGGGCACTTACCTTTCCACCTCGGTAAGCGAACCCTCAACCCAGCAATGAATAAATACATAAACGAATGAAATTAAGCAACGGAATAGAAAAAAAAAAAATATATATATATATATATATATATATATAAGTAGTAGAAGTGCGGAATGACAATAAACACCCCTAGGGTCTAGTTTGAATAATACCAGAGCATCCAGAGAGAAATAATACAATCTGGAATATGAATACATAAAGTGTCTATGTCTCTGAATAGAATAAGATATAAAGATAGAAAGTCTTCATGGCGGCGGACGGCCATGCTCACCCTTGAAACTCAAGAAAAAGCTGAAGCGTCGATCAGCCACGCGTCACAGAAGTGGATCCGACCTGATACTCTGCATTCATAAAAGAATACAGCAAGTGCAAGTCAGTATAAACAATAGTACTGGTAGGCATCATCGGTCGACTAAGAATAGCCAACATAATTCATATAATAGAGCAGATAAGCAAATAAACCAACAAGTATAAGACAATGCAATCAATTTCAAATATGCAAAGCATCTAATCCCAAATGTGCCAAGTCTGAATATATTCAATCCAACATCACAAAAGATACACCGAAACATCTCAAATCAAGTCACAATGCAATGTAATGCAATAACGGTATGAATGCAATGCAATGCTATGCAAATGTGGTGTACACATGTACTCCGGACGGAAATATCGAGTATAAGTAGCACAACCCAGCGTGACTCGCGAAGTCTAAGTGCCACTCATCCCGGATCTTTGCCCAACAGACAGACGGGATCCCAGATCTTTGCCCACCGGGGGTTCTCACCGACACCACCCTAGGGGACCCACGGAGTCCATGCACTAACAATGATTCCGGAACTAACATCGGATATCGGCCATGCAACAACGATTCCGAAATTGATCATCGGACATCGGCCTCTCACATCACTCAAGTAAAAGAGTTTCATCAAGTATCCATTTCACACAATCAACGATTCCGGAATGAACATCGGATATCGGCCACCTCACGTCACTCAAGTAAAAGAGTTTCATCAAGTATCAATTTTACTCAACAACGATTTCGGGATAAACCTCGGATATCGGCCATATAGTAGTGTATCATGAAAATAAGAGTGCATGCAATGCATGGATCGACATCGATAATCATGCTCAATATCACACGCACCAACAATAGGTAAGCCACAATATATCCGAATCACAAATACCACAGTGGGTAAACCAACAATATCGTAATTAAGACGATAAATAGAATCCAATATCTATCAACAACTCACGGCTGCAAGCCAACACAATAGAACAATCAAACACAATACAACGGGGTGGCCAGTCCCAACACACAACAAGGCCAACCTAAGGCAATATCCAATCCAACTTCATACCCGAAATTTCACATGCTATCTCCGACAATATAATCTAAATATGTGTTTCGCAATACGAAGTCTCACCAAGGGTAAGCCACAACCTACCTGGATGGCCGAATCGCAACACCAACAACTCACTCCTTGCCTTGCCCTTTCGCTAAACCTCAGAACCAAAGTAGTCTAAGCATAATCGAAATCTAGATTAGAAATCATGGGGAATGATACTAATATTGCTACTATTCATTTTAGGTCAATGCCAACCCTAAAAATTGGGGAAACGGGCCAACAATGGCAAAATTCGGAAGCAAATTATCCAATTAAGCACTAGGTGATCATAACCCAATCACTAATTGCTGATTTAACTCAAAGATTAGCCTAATTTTCGATTTCAAGCAAAACCCCCAATTTGGGTATAAACCCTAAGTCTTCGATTCTGAAATTCAACACTAGAAACAGAAGATACATGATTAATAAGCTTAGATTCGTCAAGATCTAACATAAATATCATCAATTTCCTCATACATGAGCCTAAGGAAAAGTTCATCAAAAACCCTCTTTCAACTTCCATCACTAAGGGGTTATTAGAAAGAAGGGGGAATTCTAGGAGGATTGTGATTAAGGAAGAGTAAAGGAATAGGCAAGATTTACCTCCAAGAATGTCTCCAAAATATCTCCAAGAACTGTTCCCCAAAGCTCTAAATTTTAAAATGGGAAATAATGAGGGTCTAAGGCTTATTTGAATCGCACTTAATGAAAATAACTGTCCCGTCACCGCCACGGCGGTAACAGTGCCGCTACAGCTCCTGGGAGGCCGCCATAGCGGTATGGCCAACAATACGAGCGGCCACCACACCACAACAGCGGTGCCGCCATAGTGGGCACGAGGTACCTGAATCCCCTAATTTTTTCTAAGTCTTCAATTAAAATCCCGAGCCATTCCCGAGGCTATCTGCTCACAAACCATACACACAGACCCACATAAAAATATGCTACGAACGCGCTCGTGGCTTCGAAATTTTCAACGGAGGCCTCGTTGATCGAGTCAACCTCCAATGCCTTAATTCTAATTTCCCAAGCCAAGTCCCGAAATGCATCCGAGTGCATCGGGAACCAAACCAAATACACACACAAGTTCTAAACGATCATCCGAATCTCTCAAAATCGACGAAATTCTGAAAAAGGTTTGTTTACCCAAAAGTCAACTTTGGGTCAATCATTTTTCACTTTAAGCCTATATTTCACAAAAGTTGCCCGAATTCGGTCTAGACAGCTCAGGAAGTGTGTCAACAGTCCCTCGGGTCAAAAGTGAGCTAACTAATGCTCGGGAACGGGCGAAAATGTCAAAAAAACTATAACGGCCAAACGGGTTGTTACATCAGATACCAATTGAACCGTCGCTCGTCCTCGAGCGAAGAAAAGAAGGAAAACACGAAATACCTGAATCAGTGAACAACTAGGAATATCGGCTACGCATGTCGGACTCGGTCTCCCAAGTAGCCTCCTCAACAGGACGATACTTCTATTGCACCTTCACAGAAGCAATCTTATTTGACCTCAACTTTCGAACCTACCTATCCAAGATCGCGATAGGCTCCTCCTCATAAGTCAAATTCTCATCAAGCAATATAGAATCCCAACGGATAACGTAGGTACCATCGGCATGGTTCTTCTTTAGCATCAAGACATGAAAAATCGGATGAACTCCCGCCAAGCACGCGGCAATGCCAACTCATAAGCTACGACACCGATACGGTCCATAATCTCAAACAGGCCAATATACCGGGGGCTCAACTTGCCCTCTTACCAAACCTCAAAACACCCTTCATGGGTGATACCTTCAATAGAACCTGGTCAGCAATAGCAAACTTCAAATCTTGGACCTTCCGGTCCGCATACATCATTTGCCTACTCTGAGCTGCCAAAAGCTTGGCCTGAATAACTCTCACTCTATTAAGTGACTCTCTCAGTAGATCCGTGCTCCAGGGTCGAGCCTCGAACCCATCAATCCAACCAATCAGAGATCTACATCTCCTACCATACAAGGCCTCAAAAGGCGCCATACCAATACTCGAATGAAAGTTGTTATTGTACGCAAACTCTACTAATGGTAAGTGCTGATCCCAATGACTGCCAAAATCAATAACACACGCTCTCAATATGTCCTCGAGCACCTGAATGGTCCGCTCGGACTAGCCATCGGTCTGGAGATGAAAAGCTGTACTGAGATCCAACCGAGTACCCAACTCCTCATGAAACGCCCTCTAGAATCGGGAAGTGAAAATCGTACCCCGATAAGATACAACAGAAATAGAAACCCCATGAAACCTCACAATATCCTGAATGTACATCATGGCTAACTTTTCTGCGGTATAGGAAACCTGAACTGGAAAAAAGTGAGCAGACTTAGTCAACCGACCAACTATCACCCAAATAGAATCAAACTTGCCAAGGGTTTTCGAAAGACCCGTGACAAAATCCTTGGTAATCCTCTCCCACTTCCACTCGAGAATGGGCATCCTCTGAAGCACCCCACCGGGTCGCTCATACTTTACCTGCTGACAATTTTACACTTAGTCACAAGATCAACTATATCTCTCTTCATCTGACGCCACCAATAGTGTTGTCTCAATTCACGGTACATCTTAGTCGCCCCTAAATGAATGGAATAGCGAGAGCTATGGGCCTCAGATAAGATCAACTGAATTAAATCACCAACACGAGGAACGCACAGGCATCCTCTAATCCTCAAAATGCCCTCAGAATCAATCATGGCCTCCTTGGCCTCACCTCTAGAAATTCTATCTCGGATCTTTCTCAACTGAGCATCCTCAAACTGATGAGTCCTGATCTGATCCAATAAGGACGATCTCGCCTCTATACAAGCCAAAATCCTGCTCGGGGCTGAAATATCAAGATGGACGAAACTGTTGGCCAGAGTCTGTACCTCCATGGCCAACGGACGCTCGAAAATAATCAATTGATCTAAACTCCCCATACTCACTGCCTTACGACTCAAGGCATTAGCTACCACATTAGCCTTCCTAGGATGATACATAATAGAGATGTCATAGTCTTTCAGGAGCTCCATCTATCGGCGCTGCCTGGAATTAAGATCTCTCTGGGTAAACACATGCTGAAGGCTACGGTGATCGGTGAAAACCTCACAATGGACACCATACAAATAATGCCTCCAAATCTTCAAAGCGAAGACTACGGCCAACAACTCCAAATCATGGGTAGGGCAATTCTTCTCATGAACTTTTAACTGACGGGAAGCATAAGCTATCGCTCTATCCTCCTGCATCAACACCGCACCCAAACCCATACTGGCGGTATCATAATAGACAGCGAAATCCTTACCTTCCACAGGTAAGGCTAGGATCGGGGCTGTAGTCAAAAGAAGCTTAAGCTTTTGAAAGCTCTCCTCAAAATCATCCGTCCACTGGAAGGGAATATCCTTCTGAGTCAATCTGGTCAAGGATGAAGCGATGGCAGCAAACCCTTCACAAAGCGACAGTAATAACTGGCCAAACCCACAAAACTACGAATCTCAGTAACAGGAGTGGGCCTCGCCCAACCCCTTACAGCCTCAATCTTTTGGGGCTCAACCATAATCCCATCCTTAGACACAACATAGCCCGGGAATGCTACAGACTCCAACCAAAACTCACACTTCGAAAATTTAGCAAACATGCTATGTTTCTTTAGCAACCTAAGAACTGTACGAAGATAGCTCGCATGCTCCTTTCTACTCTTGGAATACACCAAGATGTCATCATTAAACACAATCACAAAGGAATGAAGAAATGGTCTACAGATGCCATTCATCAAGGTCATAAATGCAGCCGAGACATTGGCCAGCCCAAAAGACATAAACTCATAGTAGCCATATCTCGTCCGAAATGCGGTTTTCGAAATATCCTCTGCCCTGATCTTCAACTGGTGATAGGCGAAACGTAAATCAATCTTTGAAAACACTGAAGCACCCTGAAGCTGGTCAAACAGATCATCAATGCGAGGCATAGGGCAATTGTTCCAAATAGTGACCTTGTTCAACTGGCGGTAATCAATACATATTCTCGTGGTCCCATCTTTCATCTTCACGAATAACACAGGAGCACCGTAAGGAGAGACGTTCGGTCTAATGAACCCCTTACTCAATAAATCCTGTAGTTGCTCCTTAAGCTCCGTCAACTCAGCAAATACTATCCAATATAGAGGGATGGAAATAGGACGAGTGCCCGGGTTCACGACGATACAGAAATCAATGTCGCGATCGGGTGGCACACCTGGCAAATTCAGCGGGAATACCTCTGCGAACTCGCTCACAATAGGGATAGACTCAAGAGGTAGAGATGCAACAGTCGTATGGACAACATGCGCCAAGTACGCTAAACACCCCTTACTTACTAACTTCTTCACTCAAAGGAAGGAGATGATCTTCTTCGGAACGGGGCTAGGAGTACCTCTCCACTCAAGCCTAGGGATGCCCGCCATGGCTAAGGGAATTGTCTTGGCGTGACAGTCCAAGATCGTATGATAGGGAGAAAGCCAGGACATACCCAATATAATGTCAAAGTCCACCATATCGAGAATCATCAAATCTACCCAAGTGTCATACCCCATAAAAGTAACCAAACAAGACCGGTAGAGTCGATCAACAATCACAGAATCTCCGACCGGAGTAGACACATGAGCAGGTATATCTATGCTATCATAAGGCAAATCCCAACCAATAGGATGAAATGCAGATACATATGAATAAGTTGATCCAGGATCAAATAACACAGATGCTGCTCTATGACGGACAGAAATGGTACCTAAGATCACAGCATCTGAGGCCTCTGCCTCGGGCCTACCAGGAAATGAGTAACAATGGGCTCCACCATGCCCAGTCTGAGATCCCCCTCTCGTACTCTGGGAACCACCTCTAGCTGGCTGGGACCCACCTCTAGAACCATGGGAAGCACCGCGGCCAGACTGAGCATCGCCTCTCTGAGAAGTCCCACCTCGACCACCAGATGATACAGAAGTCCTCGGCGGCTGATAATCCCGCCTGGGTCGGGGACATATCCTAACAACATGCCCAACCTCTCCACAAGAATAAGAGGTAAGAGGAGTCGAATGCTGAAACACGGACGCTAAAGACCCGGATGAAATAGCCCTATCAACTGGTCTGAAGAACAAACTCTCAGGAGCTCTCTGCCTAGGTGTCTAACTAGAGGAAGCCAGTAACGCTGGATGCACGGGACAACCGGAATAGGGCTGAGGTGGCCTCCAAAACTGACCGGCGTCCCTCAACCAGAACCCCCAAAACTGCCAGTCTGATGTGGCCTCTTGTCACCACCACCAAAAGCACGGGCCTTAGCGCCCTCAACCATAGGAGCATGCTCGATAATGGACTTGAAGGAATCCCTCATAGACTCCATCTGAAGACAGGGAATCTATAGAGAGCCCACTAGTCCTCCAACAAATCGCCTGATCCTATCGGCCTCTATAGGGATCAACGGAGTAGAATAACGGGCCAGATAAAGGAAACGGGTCACATAGGACTCCAAAGACATGCCCCTCTGCTCAAGGCGTAAAAACTGCTCCCTACGCGCCTCTCTCAAAGACCGGGGCACATACTTCTCAAGAAAGGCCGGGTAGAACTGAGTCCAAGTCAGAGGAGGGGAACCCTCAGGTCTGCACGCCACGAAATATATCCACCACGTCTTCGTGTCGCCGCAAAATTGGTAGGACACATAATCAATGTCGTTGGTCTCTACTATCCCCATATGGTGCAACAACTCATGCGAATCAAGAATAAACTCATAGGCATCCTCAGATGAGGTACCAGCAAACCTCGGCGGCTCTAACTTCCTGAATCTCCCAACCAGCTCCTGATCAGAAGCAGTCATAACAGCGCCCTCCATGGGCCTAATCTCATCACCAGGAGCGGGTATCATATCAATGCGAGGAGCCATAGTTGCAGTAAGATGTGCTGCCCACATAGGTCCTTGCTCAGGAGTCTGCGCCCCAACCCTAGTCTGTGAACCCTCGCCGGGTGTAGTAACACCGCCTGCCATCTGCTAGGCATCAAGATAAAGCAATACTCTAGCCATAGTATCATACATGGCCTGATCAGAAGTAACCTCAGGCTATGTTTGAGCCGGAGCCATATCCTCGAGCTCAGGAGACGAAGATCTCTCTCGGCGCTGTCCTAGCACCGGAGCTCTACCCCGGGTTGGGGCAGCCCCGCGGCCTCTCGCTCTACCGCGCCCTCTGGCTGTCACTTGCCGTCGGGTGCCTGCCTTAGCTACGGGCTCTGGAACCTGACCTCGGGCCATAGTAGCTCTAGTCCTCACCATCTGTGAGAGAAAAGATAAGGGTCAAATACCAATTTGAATAAAGTGGCACGAAAGAAGGAAAATAAGTGAGATTTCCTAAATGTCCTATAGCCTCTCGCAGATAAGTACGGAGCTCATCGTACCGATTCACGAGACTCTAATAGACACGTTCTTGTATTAAAGATCGGTAACCTAGGGCTCTGGTACCGACTTGTCATGACCAATTTTGCCTAAGTCGTGCGAGCACTTACCTTCCCACCTCGGTAAGCGAACTCTCAAATAAAACAATGAAATTAAGCAACAGAATAGAACAAATATATATATATATAAGTAGCAGAAGTACGGAATGATAATAAACACCCCCAGGGTCTAGTCTGAATAATACAAGAGCATCCAGAGGGAAATAATACAATCTGGAATATGAATACATAAAGTGTCTATGTCTCTGAATAGAATAAGACATAAAGATAGAAAGTCTTCAAGGCGGCGGACGGCCATGCTCACCCTGGAAACTCAAGAGAAAGCTGAAGCTCGATCAGCCACGTGTCACAGAAGTGGATCCGACCTGATACTCTACATTCATAAAAAAATGTAGTAAGTGCAGGTCAGTACAAACAACGGTACTGGTAGGCATCATCGACCGACTAAGCATAGCCAACATAATTCATATAATAGAGCAGATAAGCAAATAAACCAACAAGTATAAGACAATGCAATCAATTCCAAATACGCAAAGCATCTAATCCCAAATGTGCTAAGTCCGAATATAGCCAATCCAATCCAACGTCACAATATACACCGAAACATCTCAAATCAAGTCATAATGCATTGCAATGCAATAATGGTATGAATGCAATACAATAATAGTATGAATGTAATGCAATGCCATGCAAATGTAGTGTACACATGTACTCCGAATGGAAATATTGACGTCTCAGTAGCACAACCCAGCATGACTCGCGAAGTCTAAGTGTCACCCGTCCCGAATCTTTGCTTAACAAATAGACAGGACCCCGGATCTGCCCACGGGGGGTTTTCACCAGCACCACCCTGGGGGGCTCGCGGAGTCCATGCACTAACAACGATTCCAGAACTAACATCGGATATCGGCCATGCAATAACGATTCTGGAATTGATCATCGGACATAGGCCTCTCACATCACTCAAGTAAAAGAGTTTCATCAAGTATCCATTTCACACAATCAATGATTCCGAAATGAATATTGAATATCGACCACCTCACGTCACTCAAGTAAAAGAGTTTCATCAAGCATCAATTTCACTCAACAACGATTCCGGGATGAACCTCGGATATCGACCATGCAGTAGTGTATCATGAAAATGAGAGTGCATGCAATGCATGGATTAACATCGATAATCATGCTCAATATCACAAGCACCAACAATGGGTAAGCCACAATATATTCGGATCACAAATACCACAGTGGGTATGCCAACAGTATCGTAATCAAGACGATAAATAGAATCCAATATCTATCAACAACTCACGGCTGCAAGCCAACACGACAGAACAATCAAACACAATACAACGGGGTGGTCAGTCCCAACACACAACAGGGCCAACCTAAAGGAATATCCAACCCAACTTCATACCCGAAGGTCCACATGCTGTCTCTGATAATATAATCTAAATATATGCTTCGCTATACGAAGTCTCACCAAGGGTAAGCCATAACCTACCTGGATGGCCGAACCGCAACACCAATAACTCACTCCTTTGCCTTGCCCTTTATTCGAACCTCGGAACTAAAGTAGTCTAAGCATAATCGAAATCTAGATTAGAAATTATGAGGAATGATACTAATATTGCTACTATTCATTTTAGGTCAATTCCAACCCTAGAAATTAGGGAAAGGGCCCACAACGGGCAAAACGAGAAATTCGAAAGCAAATTATCCAATTAAGCACTAGGTGATCATAACCCAACCACTAATCGCTGATTTAACTCAAAGATTAGCCTAATTTCCGATTTCAAGCAAAACCCCCAATTTGGGTATAAACCCTAAGTCTTCGATTCCGAAATTCAACACTAGAAATGAAAGATACATGATTAATAAGCTTAGATTCGTCAAGATCTAACATAAACATCATCAATTTCCTCATACATGAGCCTAAGGAAAAGTTCATCAAAAACCCTCTATCAACTTCCATCACTAAGGGGTTATTAGAGGGAAGGGGAAATTCTAGGAGGATTGTGATTAAGGAAGAGTAAAGGAATAGGTAAGATTTACCTCCAATAATGTCTTCAAAATATCTCCAAGAACTATTCCCCAAAGCTCAAATTTCAAAGTGGGAAATAATGAGGGTCTAAGGCTTATTTAAATCACACTTAATGAAAATAACTGTCCCGTCACCGCCACGGCGGTAATGGTGCTGCTACAACCCTGTGAGGCCGCCATAGCGGTATGGCCAACAATACGTATGGCCTCCCCAGCGGCCACCACATCACAATAGTGGTGCCACCATAGCGGGCACCAGGTACCAGAATCCCCCGATTTTTGCTAAGATTTCAATCAAAATCCCGGGCCATTCTCGAGGCCATCTGCTCACAAACCATACACACAGGCCCACATAAAAATATGCTACGAACGCACTCGTGGCTTGGGAAATTCCAACGGGTCCTCGTTGACCGCCTCAACCTCCGATGCCTTAATTCTAATTTCCCAACCCAAGTTTCGAAATGCATCCGAGTGCATCGGAAACCAAACGAAATACACACACAAGTTCTAAACAACTATCTGGACCTCTCGAAATCGACGAAATTTTGAAAAAGGTTCGTTTACCCAAAAGTCAACTTTGGGTTGATAATTTTTCACTTTAAGCCTATATTTCACAAAAGTTGCCCGAATTCGGTCTAGACACCTCGGGAAGAGTGTCAACGGTTCCCTCAGGTCAAAAGTGAGCGGGTCAATGCTCGGGAACGGGCAAAAATGCCGAAAAGACTATAACGGCCAAACGGGTCGTTACAGACTATCACCTAAGGCCCCACAGATACCAAATAAACATGCAAACACACATAAAAACGCGCTACGAACTCACCCGTGGCCTCGGATTTCCCAACAGGGATCTCATTGACCAACTCAACTCCCAATAACCCAAAACCAACTTTCCAACCCAAGTCTCAAAACACACCTTAGTCCATTGGGAACCGAACCGAACCGAACCTACACGCAAGTTACAAGTGACCATCCGGACCTCTCGGAATCGACGGATTTCCAAAAAAGGTCCGTTTACCCAAAAGTCAACTTTGGGTCAAACATTTTTCGCTTTAAGGCTTATTATCACAAAACCAATCTAATATTCATCCGACGACCTCGGAAATCGTCCCACCCATCCCCGCAAGTCTAGTAAATGCTAACAAAGCTCGAGAAAAGGTCAAAAGGGTCAAAAGTACCGTAACGGCCAAACGGGTCGTTACAATTATACACATAGAAAGGGAAAAGGCCCAATAACCCAACATATACAACAAATACCTACTTATTTAAAAGTGAAATTTCTTTGATTTATTCCATTTTTAAAAGAGAATCTGACAATGAAAGATGCAGGTTATCTATACTCTATTCTAATACTGATATTTATATTTGTGATTTATTAAATTCATTTATTTACATTCATAAAAAAAATATATATAAAAAATAAAAATAAAAGTTAACTTTGTCTAGACTATATGCATAAAAAAGTAAGAAGTTATTTATATAAGAAAATTTTAGAAGTTATTTATGTGCCGTGCAAAGTACGGATATGTTTACTAGTTCATTACTAAAGAAGTGATTTTGTTCTATCCTGTTCAGGAGGAAATTTTCGCCACAAATTTTATTGTTTCCTTTGTGCGCTCAACTAATTGCTAATTAGTTGTGCTGAAGGCCAAAATCACATATACAGGACGCCCAACATTTTTTTTTTGTGCGGAGTGCCCTTCAATGCACTGGTCTTTAATTTTTGCCCCTCAAATTGGTGGTCTTAAATTTTTGTCCCTTTCGCCTAACACCATGAGGTTTGGGGTTCGAACCCAATCTCAGTTAAAAAAAAAAAAAAAGAAAAAAAAAAGGACAATTTCGCAAATGTAAGTCGGAGTTTTTGTAGCAAAGTTTTGCCTTGGTGTAAGGCAAAACTCGCACTTAAGGTAGAGTTTTGATTATTCGATCGAGCAGAGTTTGACTCAAACTCTGCCTGATCATGTAGAGTTTGACTGCAAACTCTATAGGTAGAGTTTCAAACTCTGCCTGAAGGTAGCAAAACTCTGCCTGAGTTTTGCAGGCAGCTAATCCAAACTCTACCTTGCGATTTTTTTTTAACTGAGAGGGGGTTGGAACCCGAAACCAAGGGGTTCTAACGAAGGGCAAAAATTAAAGACCACCCCAAAATAAGAGCATTCCTGCAAATTGCCTGATGACCAAAAGTGATCTTTATTAGGCCGTCTGGACCTTGGGCTAAGTAACAAGCCCTTTCTTTTATAAAATAGAATTAACGAGATGACCATCAAGTTTTTTGCGCGGATTGGCCTTCATATGGACTGGTATTTAATTTTTGCTCATCAAATCGTTGGTTTTTAATTTTTTCCCTATTTCTCATTTAATGAAGATTTGTGGGCCAAAGTGTCCTTATTCTCTGGTCTTCGAAACCAGAGATTCTGGGTTCGAACCCCAGCAGAAAGAAAAAAAAATTCGCAAGGCAAGGTTTCATAAAAACTATGCCTATTCGGGCAAAGTAACATAGAAACTATGTTTTGTCCGGCTTAGTTCTGTAGAAATTAAGTTATCAGACAGAACTATGACGGAAAAGGCATAGTTTCCATGTAACTTTGCATGAATAGGCATAGTTTCTGTGAAACCTTGCCTAGTAAAACTTTTTTGTTTTTTTACTCAGCTAGAGTTCGAACCCAGAATGTTAGTGGTATTTTAGGTCACTTTTTTATTACTAAAAGTGCCGAAGGGAAAAAATTAAAGACCACCCCAAGATAAGGGCAATCATACGAATTGCCCGATGACCCTTGATTAGTTAAATCTCGGTTTCGCTCGTGCGATTTCGTTTACAATAACCCTATTTTTATTTACATATGAGCTATAAGTATTTTATTTTATTTTAAAGATCTTCATCTATAGGCCAATTTGACTTTATTTTATTTAGAATAGAAAACTATAAATACGTCTTATGGTATTGAAATATGTTAATTGCAAGAATGTGCTTCGACTCATAGCTATTTGACTTTGGACAGTTAGACCAATAGTGGAATGAGTAAGAGGATTTTGGTTTTTCATTTTTTCTTCCAAAGGAGTGAGTGTACCTAGAATTGCTTCGTGCTAAGCTAATAACTGATTGATGGAGGGCAGAGGCTATATAGAAGAAATGAGAGACATAGATATTAATCAAATTTCATGTTTTGGAAGACAAAATTAGCTTCATATACTGGAACTAGGTGTCCATGTTCCTTCCCCTTTTGACATGTTCTCATGGTAGTAGAGAGGGCAGAAAAAGAGCTTGAGAAAAAAAAAATTAGAAAAAGAAAAGTAAAATATATGTTTAGAGAAACAGGGAAATACTATAGAGCAAAAAAAAAAAATTAAAAAAAAATCAAGCATGGTAGTAGAGAAGAAAAAATTAGAAAAAGAAAAGTAAAATATATGATTAGAGAAACAGGGAAATACTATAGAGCAAAAAAAAAAAATTAAAAAAAAATCAAGCATTGTAAACGTCGCTTCAGAGATTCGAACCCTCGCGGGAAAACCCCATGTACTTGGCAGGCACACGCCTTAACCACTCGGCCAAACCGAGTTTAAGCACGAGTGTCCTATTCATTCAAAAACAGTAGTCTTTTGTCTTTCTAAGAGAGAATGGCGGATTAAATTAACATTAAAAAAAGGCAACTTATACTTATACTAGTGAATTTATCCGCGCTTCGCGCAATTATAAAAAACTTTATTAAATTTATAATTTATTTTTCCTAATACCCAAATATTAAAAGTAATAACAAACTATATATTTATGAAATCTAAAGTATTTATTAATGTCTAACATATGAATATATAAATTCAACCCTTATGTACATTTCAAAACTTAAATATTCAGCAAATAAATTAAAAGGCAAACTAATAAAAATATAACCACTTTCAGAGATTGAGGGAATTTTGACAAACCAAAAATAAATCTAAAAACCTTCGATTTTTTTTTACATTGCATTTACAATTTCTTGGTGTTTTGATATAGCGGAAGAGGGTTGAAACTTATGTGGAAAACAAATAAACATTATGAAATTAGACACGAAAAAATAATATCGTTTTCTCCTTCACAACAGACTAACATAAACCCAACTTGACTGCAACAATTTTAAGAATATTACATGAAGGAATTCTCGCATCAATTTATACTACCTTCTCCCTTCTCTTCTCTTCTTGACTCGTCGTTTAAAGTTTCATTATCCTAAAAAATTTATTCGATGCCTCTAAACTACAAGGTAACTGGTAAATATAATTAATGTTTACTTGAAAAATCCTTCATATGAAAATAAAATTAACTAACTCAATAAATAAGATGAAATATATTTTTGCAATAATATTTCGTGATCATGTGAACATATTCAAGATGATACAATAAGTTTTTTGTTTTTGTCTTTAAATTAACAACACGAACTTCTAAAAGGATAATTCATTGTATTTCAAAGCTGAGTCGTAGTTTTACTTGCATTAGCCAAGAAACGTTAGTCTACATCGCTTCCAAATAATTATCTGAAAATGAATAGTGCAAGAATATAATTAATGGAGTAAAACGGAAAGAAAATGTTAGTATACAAATAAAATTTATTGGGGGAAAGGGAGAGGTTGATTAACGGAAAGGGAAATGACAAAAGAAGGAGGAAAAAGATAAATAGATTGAGAAAATAATATTACCAATGCAAAAAAAGATAGCTAATTATCTGATCTTCTTTAATCTTGTTGTCAAGTAGTATATATCCACGAAATTGTCGTGCTGCATATGCTTGTTTGCTCTCTTTTCCCCCCACAAGCCATTATATAGTCCTCCCTGGCTCCTTCATCATTCACAAATCACAAACTCTTCATTTTTGTAACTCCACCAATGATTAATGAGTTTATTATAATCAAAGCTTTTGTCCGTTTCTTTCCTATTGTAACCTCTACCATTTAAGTATATGCATGTAACTTTGAGTTGATCACAAGTTTCATGACCACCTAGTGAATTACTTATTTTTGATCAATTTTCTATATAAAAGACGGATCTTTGTGAATTCATTCATTTCCGATCCGTTAAGTACTGAATATAACAACATGGGAGGGGGAAAATAGAAAAACACATAAATGCATATTAAAATAAGTAATAAAGAAGACAATTATAGTGGGAGGTGAAAAGTTGATTAATTGTGTTTAAATACTTTTTAGGCTATTAAAAATAAAATAAATAGATAAATAAAGGAGAAAATGTCAAAAAAGGAGAAAAAAGATAAATGCTTTTTAAGCGCTACACATCACATCACTTTGTTTATGCCTACCTTTATATTATATATAGATTATATTATAATTTTAATAAAAGTGATTGGAGAGAAGCTTCCCATCAATGTGAATTAACGGAAAAGTCCTTCGATTCCCAGTTATACAATTAGTGTTAACAAGGTTATTCATGTAATTTTGGATATTTTTAATTCAGCCGCAACTGTCAAAATATTGTTACAAAACACGGGCCCCACACAAGCTTTTGCAACTAAAATGAGATTAAATTTACTGTAGCTTCCTCGAGATTTTTGGCATGTTGATTATTGTATCCTTCGCTTACGTCATCCGTTATTTCTCTAAGACTAACAGGTGCCCACTTTGAGTGGACCCCATTTACTCAGCAAAACGCCTGTAAATATTTTGATACACTCTTTTTCTTTTTTCTTTTTTCTTTTTTAACAATATTTAGATATTCTCTCTACACAGCTTTTTCGGCGTCATCTTCTCTTTCTTTTAATTTTATTGAGAATTTTTTTTTTGTGTGTGCAACTTAATTAGAGTTTCTTTGTTTGAGTTTCATAAAATAATTTTTTTTACGCTTGTTGAAGCATTTTTCTGTTGTAAAAACTGAGTTACCCAATTATTTGAATTAGTTCAAGCTAAGCGATATAAATAATGTATTTGCTGAAGTTCAATTGAATATCAATGAAGTCCATATTCTAAATAAAATATACTAATTGAAAAAAGTTGCTTCTAGAGTAGCAACAAAATATGAATTTTTGGTTCAATACCAAAAATCTGCTATTCTTAGGAGTGTTGACTATTAAAACATTTATTTTAATTAGTGGTAGCTTCACGTACAAAAAATTGGAACAGTATAGATATGTGCCTCAGGATTTGAAGTCACTATTTAAATTGACCCCATTATTTCAATGGATCTGATTTGTCTTAGGCAAAATTTAATCCACTAGATTTACATGAACAAAATTAAAGGGTAATATAAATAAAGCATAAAGTGCAAATAATCTTTTTTTATGCTGAAAAAAAAATTATAGTTCAATATTTAGTATAGTATTATTTGGCCTGTGCTGACTCTTAACTAGTCTACATGAGAGTTGAGATTAATTTGAGACACACTCTGATATTTTATAGTAATGACAGAACTAGTATTTTCACAAATAAAATTTAAATTATAAAGAAGTAAACACGCTGAAAAGTCATGGGAATTTACAATCAACTATACGTCACAATTAAAACTTCAAGGTAAGAAAAAGTTCATTTTGTTATAAATTAATAGCAGTATAGCAAGAACACAATTAACAAAGCTTTAAAAATATAAAGAAAAGGAGAATGATAGAAGAGCAAGTAAGATAGTTGCTTTTCTTATTTCACGGTAAATAATTTTTGGTGTGTCTTTCACTTCTCATATGTAGGCCTTTTATAGGCATATTGAATGAGGGTAACTTGTAAGACTAGAGAATACATAGTGAAAGGATCAAAAATACCCCTCTACTTTCAAAAAGTAAAATATCCTCCGAACTTATTTTGGTCAAAATACCCTCTCATCCTTAAAATTTTCAAATATACCCCCGTCTTGATGGAAATTATCCCCAAAATAACCCGAAATCATTTTAAACTCCACTTCATCATTTAAACCCAACCCAACTAAATAATAACCCACAAGATCCTTATTCCCCCAATTCCCTCAAACTTCAAACCTACGTATTGGGGAATAAGTGGGATCTTGTGGGTTATTATTTAATTGTATTGGTTTAAATGATGAAGCTGGTTTAAAAAAATGATTTTGGTTATTTTGGGGGGTAATTTCCATCAAGACAGGTATATTTGAAAACTTTAAGGACGAGAGGGGTATTTTTGACCTAAAATAAGTTCGGAGGATATTTTTAGCCTTTTTTCCAAAGTAGAGGGGTATTTTTTACCCTTTTCCCGAACACATAGTAAAAGGGATGGGCCTGCAAGTATGGGCATCCACACTTTACTATTTGGGGTTTGACTATTCACAACACTCCTCCTTGGATGACCATGTAAAAAGAAATTCTAGCAAAAGAAAAAGTGTATACAGTTATTTGTAATACGAATTACTTGCTGCCTCATTAAAAATTTTATCAGGAAACCCAACGGGACAAAACCTTGGTTAAGGGAAAAAGAGTGCAACGCATATTTACTCCCCTTGATGAAAACATTACTTAATGTCTCGAAGATGACGCATTCCAATTTGTATATCATCTTCTCAAATGTTGAGGTTGGCAATGCCTTAGTGAACATATCCGCCAAATTATCACTCGAACGAAATTGTTGAACATCTATTTCACCTTTCTTTTGAAGATCATAAGTAAAGAAGAATTTTGGCGAAATGTGCTTTGTTCTGTCTCCTTTAATGTATCCTCCTCTTAGCGGGTCTATATTTTTTCCGATTCGCATTTACACTTGCCTCATTTAAAAAGGAAAGTGTCCCGGGGAAGTACGGTTGTCAATCGTGCCGGGCAAAAGAAAACATATACCTCTACGTAATGGTACTCTAAATGGATAATGTTTTAGAGTCGCCACCTAATTTTTAGGAAATTAGGAAAACCAATTCGAAAAAGGTACATTTAAAACGGTTAAATTTTAAAAGAAATCTAATCTAACCAAAGTATGGGTAAGGGTTCCGTATCCCCTAGAAAGGTGTTAGCACCCAAGATTAAGGATCCGTAGAATACGGTTGACCTACGGGTTCTAATAGTATGCCTTTGTAGATATAAATTGTTTGTGATAAAAACAGTTTTTGTTTCATATTTCCGCAAATAGAAATTGGTCATTCATGCCAAAAACACTCCTTTTCAAGGAACGAAAAATGTAGAGTTTTGCCCAAAATTGGGCGTTTTTTTAATTTCGGACTAGAACACCTAGGTTAAAACCCGAAGGCGTTAACCCAAGTAGAACACTACGTAAACCCACCCGAGTTTAGAAACAAGTTTTTTTTAGAAAAAATGTTTGTAAATATAGAAAATAGTTTTTAAAAATATTTTTTATAGGCATACTAATACACTCTATAGGTTAGCCATATTTTTAGAACTTTTATCCAATTCTTGGTTTTAATTTTTACAAAAAGTCTCAAAGTTAACTCATTGACCTTTTTAATAGTCAAAACAGTTCACTCAAAATGATAATCCAAGTTTACAAAATATCTTTTCCAACTCAAGTTTCAAATCAATCATAGTAGTCCTAATGTTTGCCTATAAGTTCAAAATCATATCAAAGGTATCCAAAATCCTCAAAATTATCCGCAATCCTAAATTTGCCTAAACGGTTTTTTTTTTTTAAATTTTGAAAATCAATTTTATAGAAACTCTTAGGCTTGATAATCTCATTCAGGGTTCCAATTCATATACAAGCATACATATATATAAGCAAGTAAATAATATAAAGAGAGTAGGAATTGGGTCGATCAAGCCCAATAGAAAAATGCATAAATAAATATTTTCGTTCCAAATTATGCTCCAATGCCTTAGTCCTTCCATGATAGAGGTTGACTCGATTAGAAATGTTAGTGGGCCTCGAAAGATTCACCAACAAAGTGGGGAGGTCACAAAAGATAGGTGTACAAAACATTAGTAATGGGCCGAGGTCAATTATTTAATTTAAAAAGCCATAAAAAAAATGAATTACAATACTTTTAAACCAAGCCCATAGTTATCGTACTTATAAATAAAAGGACAATTTATGCAAAAGACCCAATAGCAGCTATGAATTAGTAACAAACTCACAAGAACTAAGGTTTATATATATATATATATATATCAAAAGCTAACAAGAATGAATAAGTCACACTAAACCTATCAACTCAAGTCAAAATTCTAACTTAAGCTACTATTTTTCTTATTTTTATCAATTTTAATTAACCTAAAATTACTTAACATTGTAAAAAATAGTAAAAATCCATTGGATACTCACTTAATCATGTAAATAAAGTTAGGCTAACACATAGTCCTTCTCAACTACATAAGCATCATAAATAACATATAATCATAACTTAAAATGAAATAAGGGATGGAATCTCTTTTTCTTATTTTTATCGATTTAACTAACCTAAAATCACTTAACATTGTCTAAATCAAACTTCTAATTTATTTTCATTTTTTCAAATAGTAACAAATCCATAGGATACTTACTCACTTAATCATGTAAACAAAGTTAGGCTAGCACCTAATCCTTTTCAACTACACAAGCATCATAAACATAACTTAAAATGAAATAAAGGATGGAATTTTTTCTTATTTTTTATCAATTTAACTAACCTAAAATCACTTAACATTGTCTAAATCGAACTTCTAATTTATTTTCATTTTTCAAATGGTATTGAATTCACATAACATCCACTTAATCATCAAGCAAGACTAAGCTAGCAAAGAATTATTTTTAACTAACACAAGTATCATAATAAACATATAATCATAACTAGAAATGAAATAAAGGACATCAATTTAACTAACCTAAAATCACTTGACATTGTCTAAATCAAACTTCTAATTTATTTTCATTTTTTCAAATCAAATTCACATAATATCAACTTAATCATCAAACAAGACTAAGCTAGTAAAGAATAGAATGAGATGTTACCTTTTGATGGGGCAACCTAAAGATCAAAATGAGGATTGATTCAATCTATTTCAAACACCAAACACTTCACAAATCTTTAACACCCCCCCCCCCCCCTTTTTTTTTCCCGCTCTTTCTCTATATGTATATCTTATATTTGTATCTTTTGTTGCTAAGCTTTGAATATATAAATCAAACTTTAGCTTTTAGGATGCCAAATTTGAACTTTTTTTTTCTTTTTCGTTTTTGTTTTTTCTCTCTTTTTCCCAAAAATAGAAAAAAGAAGATTCCCCCTTTTTTTCTCTAAAAAACGTGACCTCTCAAAAAAAATGTCATCCAAAAAAAAAAAAAAAATGTAATCCCCCTTTCTTAATGTCCATCCCTTCTATTTGTAGGCAAGCCAATTTAGAATTTGATGGACAAAAATAGGCCATGTGGCCATAGTTTTTCCCCCCAAAATTTTTATTCAAATTTTCAAAAATCATCCTACTAAGCAATTAGAATTCTATGGACAAAAATAGGCCACTTGGCCGTACATTTCCACCCAAAAATCCTTATCCAAATTTTCAAGAATCATCTTACTGGGAAGATTTAATTCTAGCACAAAAATAGCCATCAGTCGTACTTTTCCCTCCAAAATCCTTATTCAATTTTTCAAAATCATCCAACTAAGATTTACAAAATTTATTGACAAAAATAGCTTGCAAGAAGATTTCTTTCCCCCTTAAAAGATCTTATCCAAATAGTACCAACAAAGGTACAAATGGATAAAATCCCCTTCTTATATTTTATAAATATGTAGCATACTTTTTATATAGTTTTAGGTTAATCAGTCTAATACGCCCCTCGTAAAATAATATTTTGGCGAAATAAAAATTATAATACGTTGTTATAAAATACGAGCTTCAAAACGAGCCCAATATTGATGTACTTCCGAGCAATATTTAAAAATGTGGTCAAAATGAGCCGTAATTCATACGTCATTTTTAATTAACAATTTTTTCGAGTTAGACGGAGCGGGATATGTATCTTCTTTTCAAATAACGTTTGTGAAAGTAAACAACTCAAATTTCGAAAGAAATTTTTATAAAAAAAAATTAAATCAATTTTTTCAATTTTCGGGTTTTTAAATTTTTTGTTTTTTAAGGGCATCCTTCTCCGTCTTGGGGTTTGAAATTAAAAAATTAAAATAGCTTTTTCGAAAAGGGAAAAATTGGGGTCACCATTTTCGCATTGTTTCATAAAGGTTTTGGAAATATCTTCCGCGACCATGTCTCCTGAGTTTTTAAAAACCAACCAAAAATTCTCATTGTTTTTTAATTATTATCTCGCAGGAAAAAGAGAACCATAGTTTTTTTTGGTTTTAACGTATGATATGGGACTCCACAAAGAAAAACTGTCCCAGATTTACCTTTTTCCCAAAAAAAATCCCCATCCGAAACCAATTAGTTGTAGTCCATTCATTTGAATAAAAACCCGGCAAGGTTCCTCAAAATATCCAATATAGCAAACCATTCCCTTTTTTTTTGGGAAGAACTAAAACTTGCATGCTTACGAGAAAGCATATCCGCAGAATTATTTAAGATACATTAAGCCCCAACCCCCCAAAATAGAATTTAAAAAACAAATCTTGCCCCATAAGGGAAAGGATTTTTTTTAATATCAAGGATCTCAAACCATCTGGACCATGCTTTTTCCATAAAAACTTTTAAAAATTTTCAAAAAATATGTATTGAGGACAAATTTTATTTGTAAAAACCCCCTTTTCCAAGACAAAAATTT